>NC_051042.1:33284669-33584669 GCF_904848185.1 Acanthopagrus latus | reverse complement strand
GACGTAGACCCCGGTGAACAGGAGGGGGTTCGCCGCCACGATCTCCCTGAAGCCCATCGGGTCCAGCAGCACCCAGATGCCCACACCTAGCAGGAAGGAGCCGCCCAGCTGGGAGAGGACGGGTGAATTATTCAGTCAGAGTGACATCATCAGCTGTTTGCTGTGGTGGGTTCAGATCCTGCAACCAGCTGACGAGATACTGACGGAGAACATGCACGAGTACCTTCATCATCAGCGTGTGGAGACAGAATATCTTCATAATGTTACTGTGACTGAACCAGGTGTGACTGTGGAGACGAACCAACACTGTTCTGTTGATTCTGATTTGGATCAGGTCCAGTTTGAATGAAGTGAGTTTCACTTTGAGTTAACGAGGCGATTAAACTCCTCTTAGTTCAGTCAGAGAGAGAAACTTGATTCAGACGGTGTTTGGTTGTATTTTTCTGTATTCGTCAGGAAAATAGGTGTCAAAATATTAAATTTCTTGACATTCTGTGAGTTAATTTTGTTGTTTAAGTACTGAAGCGGCTGCTTTTACGTCTCTCAGCTGAAACTACATCAGACCATCACTTCTCATGGTACAAAGTGGTGTCAGGACCTGCTGCGATAACGAAGCAGATAACGACTGAATTTGACTTTGTTTTGGGAGAACTGTTCCTTTAATGATCATCCTGTGTTTGTCTTATCCAAATTTTCTTTAACAACAGCTGAGGGTGTGTGTGTGTGTGTGTGTGTGTGTGTGTGTGTGTGTGTGGGCGAGAGTGGGCAAGCTGTGTGTATCTGTGTGTTTATGTGTGTGTGTTTGTTGTGTGAAGCTGCTTTTGTTTTTGTTCTTATATCATTCTGTTGTGTGTATGACGCTGCGTCTCCAGGGTGTATCGCCTCAACACATGCGGATCAAAGACACTTTGGTACATTATGATCTGAAGTTTAACTGACATAAAACTGTATTGAAACACATCAAAGTCGCTCTGAAGGTTTCTGATGTTAAACAACAGAAGAAGACAACGGTGAACTCACAAAGATGAAGAAGTTGAAGATGAACATGAGGTACTTCATACAGCTGAGGCAGTCTCCCTCCATGGCTGAGCCTCGAGCTGAAACCTCGCCCTGCCCCTGGAAACACACACACACACACACACACACACACACACACACACACACACACACAGTCAATTATTGATTCATCAACTGACAGAAAATCGTCTACTTTTTTGATAATTGCTAAATTTTTGGTGAAACTTTTCCAGGAAAAAACATCAACATTACAATACAGAACACATGACAATGTGTGTACATATGTACATATGACTGTACAATCACACACACACTTTCTACAGTCTAATAATACGAGTGTTTACTGTACAATAAGATCCACCTGCGTCATTTTACTACAAATTAAAAGCACAGAAATATATTTTGTATATTATATATATATATATATATATAAAAATATACAAAATATATATATACATAATATACAAAATATATATATATACAAAATATATATATATACAATATATATATATACAATATATATATATATATATATATATATATATATATATATATATATATATATATATATATATATATATATATATATTTATATATATATATATATATATTTATATATATATTATTATTCAACAATTCATGAACTATCTGTATGTGATACCATCATTACCACCATTATTCAATAAATCCAGGAAACAATCAGCAGATTAACTGATAATTCAAATAACCATTAAATGCAGCTCTACTGTGATCCAAAACCGAAATGTCTGTTGTTTACACAAAGAGGACGAATAAGAAATACACGTTACATCACGACTGTATTCAGCGTCCATGTGAGCGAACACAAGCAGCAGGACAGAAACGCAGGATGACACATCGGCAGTCACAGTTTTTGTCAGTCGTGGGGACGTGACACTGACAGCCTGTCCCTGTGGGATCGTTTGACACATGGACGGACGTCGGCTGGTGCTGATGAGGACATGTCGATGTAAGAGGGGCCATCGGTGGAAGTGTGAAGAGGACCAACTGTGCACTTACGGTCCCTGATGGTGTTTACCAGTTAAAACCAACATACAGCCACCTGTCACATGTGAGGAGACGGCCGGCACTTCAGTTTCATAACCGCAGATCTGATCAACAGAGCGACCACGAAGAGGAGGTTCACTTATTGGACCAAATTAAGCTTTTGAAATGATGTTTAAGATCATTTAGATTCAATTAAAAACTCTGTTTCGCTCTTATTTACATTCTTCTTCATCATTTATTCAAGGAACAAAACATTCAAATATGCACAATAAGCACATAAAACAAAACATGTCTTCTTCTCTCCAATCCCAAACGTGCACAAACTACAAGGTTTGAAAATAACTGCATCACACACCTCAGAAAATTAAGATTATCGTACCCGAGGGAGCGATGCACCTCTGCAGGACTGAGGAGATAACAACAAAGAGTCACCCAAATCCACAATATCACAGACTGGACCTGAGAACCCGTCACATTATCAGATAATCTGGGCTGAACTTCGCCTGAGGTTCCAAACACTAGTGCAGCAGCAAGAGAGCGTAACAGAGAGACTCAGATATCCAACATCTCTTCAGACACTTTCACTGCCAGAGACATCGATGTTTCTCTCCATAACTGCCGCAGCGACGCAGCTGGACGTGGCTGTATGTTAATATTCACAATGTCAAAATGTTGCATGTTTATGTCTGTTGTTAAAGTAATAAACACAACGGCACGTGATTCTGAAATGATTCATTTTCCCTCCAAGTATAACTACTTCTAATTAATAACAGAAAATGACAGACTATGAATGCGAGTGCACCATGATGTAAAAAAGAATGAAATGTGACACCTAAATTTTGGTTGTCAGGATTAAAATGAGGACTGGAAGCAAACTCCCGTCCTGATTCTCTCTCTCACAGCCGACGAGCAGTTAACACCAGTAATTCCTGCTTATTTACCTTCTCGCTCTTTGTCCAACTTTGCTGGGCGCTCGGCTGTGTTAATCTGTATTTACGGCTAATTTGACCGCTCTATGTGAGGCTTTTAGTTTAATGACGTAAAACGCCGGTTGCTCTGCTTTCACTGCAATTAAACCCTGCCAGTGCACTCTGGGTAATTGCTGCCTCTTTGGGCGAGGTCAGGGTTAATAAAATAAGGGTCCGTACGGTGCGCTGGGAATTTGCACACGCACTCAGCATTATTAGCACATCTTTGTCAATCACTCATGTCAGCACAATTACAATTACGCCGGTAGACGTGTGATTATGAAATGAACAAAAGGAAGACGGCGAGAAAAGAAAACAAACAAGAAAACACGACGAGCTGTCAGAAAAGACAACACGAGCATTGTGATGATGTCAGACGAGATTACAGACACGCCGCCATGTGACAAAGAGCGAAGGCAGAAACAGACGTCTTGATTAAACCAACAGGGGGCATAAATTAAAGTAATCATGATGTAATCAATCATAATTAGATTAATATAATTATAATTACATTTGAAACCAAAAACAGCTGTTGAATGCTGTTAAAATGTAAACCAGCTGCAGGTTTAATGACTCCGGCTTCTGCTTTTAAACACGAGCCTGCTGCAGTCTGACAGCCTCGTCACTGAGAACATATATGAAGTGGAAAGCTGTAATTTTCCTCTCAGACATCTCCTGGAAACGGCTGAAGCCACTGTTATTAAAGTCTTCACCACGCTGAGCCGCGTGCTCTTAAAAAGGTTTTTTTTTTTTTTTTTTTTCCAAAAAGGCCCCAGACTGATGCAAATCATCTGCACGAAAACGTGTTCAGTCTTTTTCTTTTCTAATGAAACACCAAGAAATAAATGGCCAAATATTTCGAAACTAGAATTTAAGACATTTCAAGAGCTAATAAAGTTCTTCCTCTATAGGATGAACACACAGGTGGTACATTAATTAATTTCACTGTGTGAAGCTGATGGGGGTCTGCAACGATTATTTTCATTATTGATTTGTGCTCCAATCACGTCTTCAAATTGCTTCTTTTGTGAAGCCAACAGTCCAAAACACAAAGACTCTTCTCTTACTGTCAGACAGGACAAAGACAAATGATCAATAGTTACCTATACTGACCAATATGAAATATAGAGCATACATATTCTGCTATAATAGAATCTTAAATGTGAGGATTAGTTGTTTTTTATTTTTAACGTAATCTCACTGGAGTCTTCATGAACCAACTCCTTCTATAAGCAGCTGATGGAAACGAATTGAACATATTTTCATATTTTCTTTTGTTGATTTTATGAAAACTGAGCGACATTCTGGACGTCTGAATGGAAACCTGACGTGAGTGCGACACATTCGGTTTGTTTTGGAGCTGAACTGAACTGATTTGCTTTCTTTCATCGTTTGGAGGATCTGACCGAGCAGCTGCTCAGTAACAGGTGGGAAACATTCATCAGCCCCTTTTCTCCAGGAGACAGGTGAATCTACTGCAGTGACTCGTACCGCTGTCGGACTCTCCGTCCTTCTCCACATCAGACCCGGCTGTTGATTTTCATCAACATCCTCCTGATTCTGTGTTTACGTCTCTCGTCCTTGTCTGAAGAAAACCAGCTCTCTTCGTGATCACAACACTTCTTTCACTGTTGCTGATCTCAAATTGCTCAAATTGTTTTGTAATCACAAGCATCACTGTGTTTCTGTCTCTGTAATCACAACAGCTTGTTGCACTTGGCCGCCTGTCTTCTTTGCAATCATAATTTCTCTTCTCAGAAAATAATACGAAAGCTGGTTTCATGCAAAACAACTTTTTTGTTCTCACCGACACGCCTTTCATCCCGTGTTCCTCTGAGCTGTATCGAATCAAATGTGTATGAATCGTCTGATTACTGCTGATGGGAAACAAGCTGCATGCTTTTTGCCCTGAATCACCTGCTAACTGCACCTTTAGTTCAGGTGGATGTGCTGCAAATGTTTTAAAAAAAAAAAAAATGTCTGTAACGCAACAGTGAAAGATTCAAGATCAAATGTTTTATGGTGCATTAGTGAAAAAGGTTTTTCTGTTACAAAACTGGTCCTCGTCTTTCTGTACTTCCAGTTTCAAGTGTGTAAAACACACAAAGACACACACACACACACACACACACACACAGAGTGGTGCTCAGGTCCCATTTAGCAGCTGTGGCTCTTTTCAAAAATAGGTCTGGGGGCAGCTGGGTAATTTCACGCAGCCACGCAGAGAATGGCCACAGATAATTCCCTCTCTGCTCTGCGGTCATGGAGAATCGCTCCGGTTGGATTCAATAATCCTGCAGCCGTTTCCTGTGGGCCGACACTGGAGATCCTTCAGGTGTTCGGTTTGATCAACTCGCTCTGCGTCTGATAATTCAGGATTAAATGTACGTATGTATCAGCACCTGGTCTGTGTTTCTCTGTCAGCGTGTAATCAAACTGCTAAAGCTTTATCAGAATACATAAATACACAACACTGACAGGATGACAGTTCTGTTGTCCTCAGTGAGCTTTAAACCTGCATTCATTTACTGTTGCTACCTTATCAACATTAGTAACATTCACTTGTAGCCGTGTTTGAGTCCAACAGACTCCTTTAAGCTCTGGTTTTGGTCTCCACCCACTCCTGAGACAAATATCTTTGTCTTAACTTATTAAATGCTCCGCTTCATTCAGCAGCTCGTCTCTAACTGTGTCTGTCTCAGGTGTAATGCTGGACAGGTAGCATGCTGAGGGGTTTTTAGAACTGTTTTGATAAAAATAGCTGCTGGCTGCTGCTGAAAAGAGCGATGAGTGAGTCAAAACAGCGCGGATGTGGGAAGAGGTGAGCAACCTGTCCAAAAATATAACATCTATTAAACTGCATGATCCGTATAAACTAAAGGATGGAAACTGATGCTCTTGAAATACTTTAAACAGCCTGTGAGTGTCTCAGTTTGCACCTTTAAAACATGATACTTTATTCAAAGTGTTTCTGCAGCTTGTTCCTCTCTGTCACCTACTGATCGACAGGATACGGAGGAAATAACATAATAACATAAGTAATTCTCGATCAGAGTCCCTGATTACTCAACTCAAACACACACACACTGCACATTAAAACCCAAAATGAAAAGATTCACTGAGCTGCTCCTTTAAAAATCCGTATAAAGAGATTCATTCTGCTGATGTAATATATTTCACTTGAGTTTTACAGAGAGTGAGTCTTAACAGTAGTGTTGTGGGTGGAGGTGGAGATAATTCTCTGTGGGTTCATCGCTACAAATGACCTCATTCACAGCACCCATTTAGTCCAGCGTTGAGATAAAAAATATTGATCGGCGGAGCTCAAAGAAAGTAACAACACAAAGTAAATTTTGTTCTTCAGCTTCCGATGAGCTGCCGTGTTCGCCGACGTCACTCTCATCGCGCTTCATGGCTGCAAAGTGTGTTACAAGCAACTTTATGCTGTTTTTCTGTAAAGTTACTGACAAATAATTGTAGTCACGAGTTGCTTTCAGGTTTGTTTCTCAACTGTCGTCGGGTCGTTGGTCTCGCTTCCTCGTCTCCAGTAACTTCTGTCTAAAGAGCAAAGATGCTGAACAAGCCACGCTGCTGGATCCATCTGTCCCATTGATTATTTTATCTGTTTCTTATTTTTCTTCATCAGTTGGTTTTGTTCGTTTCTTAGTTAAAAAGAAAAATGTAAAATGACAATGTCTGGTATTTCAGTCTCTTTCTCAGGCTTGTTTCCATAAACAGTGGCTTGTTTTGTCGTCTGTTGATTAAAAATTTATATTAATTTTCACTGTTTTCTGTTTTCTATTATCTGGTTTTCTTATGAAGACCAAAAACAACCTGAAATCAGACGATAATGTCTCAGAGTTCCTGCAGCGTGATTACTCAAACTGATTGATGAGACTGCACATTAAGATTAAGTGAACTGTTCCTTTAAATATCCATAGAAAGAGATTCATTTTGCTGATGTAATATATTTCACTTCAGTTTTGCATTCACGGTGACACTCATTGCACACGGCACCTTTATTATCATTTATAATAGAACCGGCAGCCCACAGAGCTGAGGACTGCACCGTCAGCACGCTGCAGCAGTGAAACAGGATCCCAGTGTGAATCCTGCCGGCTTCCCACAGCCACTGTGTGTAACTGTTTCTGCAGCGATTACCCAGCAGTGACAGGACGCTCCAGTCCAATAAATCACAGAGTCAGGGAGTCTGGAGGAAGTGCAGCGTGTACAGAAGCATGTTTCCTCCTCGGTGCCGGAGAGGCAGCGGACCTGATTGCCTTCATCCATCAGAGCGGTGAGCGGGGACAGCGGGATAAACCCCGAGGATTTAATGTTTCTGCATCAGTAATGAGAGGACAATGTACACAGCCGGCGCGGGAGAAGACGCATATCGATGTTGGTAAATCTCAGGAACGTTGGTGTCGATGCTGCTTCTCTGTTTGGATTCTGGTATCCTGAACACAATCACACACGCGACTGTGTGCAAATACTTTGCCACCATGAACTGCGAGGCAATAACTGTGAATAAATACACATAAATAAATACTACAACGTGTCCTGACTGAATGCAAACGTCTAATGCAAAACAATGTTGGACGCTCGCTGTCCAAACTGATTCTGTTTAATATGAATTCTGCTTCTTCCACACCGTGACTATCAGCTGTGAGCTACAGATCATAAAGTAAAAGACGGAAGAAGTTTGTCACGATCACTTTTTCTTCAACATTTGTACTTTTTAAAAAGAACTCCTCTGGATATTACATGCCGAGTACTCAGATTACTTTTTTGTTGTACCAAGTAAAGTAATGTGCTCGTTCTGCAATGAGGTAATCAAATATTTAGTTTGTTTTTCATGACCGTAATCCGTCACTGGACTGAAGCTGCTGCCGTCCAGTGCGCCAGTGATGTTTTTCAGTCTTAGAAGTCTCTGTCTGGAGATTTGATGATCGACTGTTAGCTAATAATAAAGCTTAATAAACGAAGCCTTTGGTTTTATTCCTGGCTGACGGCACTGAATCTTATCTTCTTTTCAGTCTGCTGGAGAGTTTCTTGAACGAACAAACTGAACGAACAATTGTGACTTTATATTATTTAGTTCTGAAGAAGCTGAATGAAGATGAGACACACTGCTGAAATGTGGGGGAGAAGAGACATCTTGGACAAAGCGAAGCTCAGGAGGGTTTTTTTTTCTTTCAAAAGAGGTAATTATTAGCTCTCCATACTCTGAAAGCTACCTATGAAACCAGTCACATGGACAGCTTCTCCCTTTGAGTGTCTGCCATCACGCCTCATAACCAGATACAGAAGCAGGCAGGGGAGACATCAAATTATCTTCTTTCACACACTTTGCCTTTGGAAGGACCCTGAGATGCATACCAAATAAAACCAGGTGGATGAAGAATACATAAAGACTGGAGCGTCCCTGAGGGTGGAGGTGGTGTAAGCCTCTTCAGAAAGTCCACACTGACTCAGGGTTCTGCTCTGAATACTAAACAGAGAGCAGAAGAGGGGAGGGAGGAGTGAAGCTCTCCAGGGGTCATCTGCTATTTCACTTTAATTATCCAAAGTATCAACGACTTCAGTGAGGCTCTCCCACCAGTGTGGGTCAATACAGTCTCACTTTTAATATGAGCTGTAATGTGGAAGCTGCTGCAGTGGAAGAAATTTATAACACTAAATGTTTGAGACCTGAAGAGAAAAAACACCAACAAATCTCAGTCCACAAGTCCAACGTACACAGAAAACTGATCCTCTGGAAACTTCAGTCCAGGGTGAAGACACTCAAACGTTTACAGTGTTTTTGGCTGCTGACACATTAAATCATGTCACTGAAATTTTGTTTAAGAGCCCGACCGATAAATCAGCCAGTCGATATTATCAGCCAATAATCGTCCAGTCACAGTGTATGATCAGTATTTATTATTTGTTGTCTGATAGGATAACTTTTTTGAGATAAAAAGACGGTAATCTTCTAGTCATTGATCTTCATTACATCATCATCGTCAGTCTCAAAGATCCTGTATCGCTCAGATTCTACTTGGTTTCATCCACAACCTTAAAACAAACCTACGCTCTCTTTATCTGTTTTATTTTGTCTGTTAAAATCACGTCTGAGCTTCACCGACCACTGAACTCTCTCATGACCGTCCTCTGTTCTGTTGAGCGCTGATGTTTAGGGATGAGGAATTATGTCAAAGATGCCATGAATGTTAATATTGGATAAACAAGATCAGATATTTTTTCTCATAAACATAAAGATAAATTAACACACACACTGTTGAGACAGAATCTGTTTCAAGGCTGGATTTGTAGTTCTGGTTTCACTTCAGCTCTCTCTTCATCCACATATGAGACAATATCTTTTTTCAGGATCATGTGACATCACACTTGCAGAGTGTTGCATCATGGGTAGTTTGAAGGTTTAAAGTTGCTCGTCTGGAGAGATTCTTCTGAGTGAATCAGCGTGAGCAATGTTCTGTTGGTTCATCTTCATCCTGCAGCTCTCATGACTCTTGTGGATAAGATCTTCCAGTAAAAGTTATTTTCTCTCAGACAAACAGCATCTCAGGCGACCCGACAGTTCTGGTTCTGGTCTGAGAGTTCAGGGTCACCTTATAAATCGGGGTCGTCTCACGTTACATCACTGGTTTGGTTCAGTTTTGACCTCATTTCAGAGCCAGAAGCTGTCTGACCCGTTTAAACAGTCGAGGCCCAGTATCGACGTCTAACCTCCCTCACAGTATTGATCGCTGGTTGTTAAATTAAGGTCATTTTCACTGGGAGTTACACAAGCCTCTTATTTCTGTTCTAAAATCTGCAGAAACCAATTTTTAAAATGCTGTGAAGATAAGATAAGATAAGACAAGAATTGATTGATTGATTGATTGATTGATTGATCGATTGATTCCACACTGGGGAAATTCACTTGCTCCAGCAGCTGTGATGTGATTAAATGTGAGTAAAAGAAAACTTGATGGTAGTTTTGGTAAAATAAAGAACCTTTTTGACAAGTTGAGACATTTTTTTCCTCACAGTTGAACTGAGGTGAAAGTGATGTAATGCTGTCTGCTGCTGACTCAGCATTTGTGAACATGTTGTACCTAAAAATAGAGTTTGAAATTCGGCGAGTTTAATTATTTAACGCTTTCTTAAAATACTGCATGACTCTCTGTTGTCAAATGTGTCATGTTTTAGTCAGAACTCAAGGTTCTGCTGTTACAAAGGACAGCTTTAAAGGACAATGCCACTTTAATTTATTTATCTATTCTTTATTTCAATAATTAGAAGTCCAGGCGGCCTCGACACTGTGATCTGCTACAGGTTCGTTCCACATTTGAGACGTTCTCTTTTTCTCAGAAATACGAACATCTATAAACAAATAAAGCATCATTTGAAGTGGAAAATGTGAAGTTAAACACTACAACACTTTGATGTGTGTGTGCTCAGTATGTGGGCACGACCGCATGTGTCCGTGTCACCAGGTGGTTTAATCGATGCAGGACACACAGCGAGAAGATAAAACAACAGATACTTTCAGACAGTCAGTCAGAGGAAACCTGCATTCATTAACATTTGCATGAAACTCGATGGACTAACATGTTTCTACTGAAGTCATGAAGCTCCTGAACATCAAAGACGTCTGACAGAGTAAATAAGTTAGTTTTAATTGGACTTAATGTGATCAGGCCTTCAGTCTGACCTCTGTGGTTCACATCCGTTACTGTCTGTCTGCTCTGAACAGTCTGAATTCAATCAGTCGGACGATGTAAACCAGACATCCAAACACGAGCAGCGTTTTGGTTGACATGTTCAGTAACAGATGGATGTGCTCGTAGCCCAGTTCCAGACCTCTCCATCACTGCCCACAGCTCAGATGGATCTTTGTTGAGCTCACTGACGACTATTTGTGGCAGCGATCGACCAAACAGAGCTGATTAATTCAACTGCATTACAAGCGATCTGTCAGTGCCTACTATGGTATTTTTCTTATTGTGATTCTTGGAGCATCTTCAACTGATTCATAACCCTGAAATCTCTATAACTGACGCTAAAAGGTTATTATAAATGTATTCAATAATGTCAATAATTTAGAATATATATAAATCTATCACACAAATCATATCGACCATATTTTGGTTTCCGAGATATGAACATTTTCTTTTCAGCCAACAAGGACGCCGAACGGCCGACTGCAGCTTCACTCATCCAGCTGGATATTTTTAATCTGGAGACATTTTCAGCTATTTGTGTGCCGACAAAAAACACCTATTTCACATGGGAAGTCAGAAGATCTTCATCCCTGATCGTGGCAACTGAAACACATATTTTAAGCCAAACCAGATGTTTTTCTAACCCTAACCAAGTGGTTTTTGTGCCGAAACTTAAGCAGAGCGTCAGCACAGCGCTGTGATAAGAGAGAAATATAAAATTCAGCAACATAAAGAAAAGTTTTAACTTATCTGCAAAAAATGTCCTTGGCCTACATTTATCCTGGTTATAGGGCTTAAAATACAGACATTATCTTCCTACATAAATAGAAAGCTGTCTTGTTACATCGAAAATAATGACCACTGCAGACAACGTGCAGAAGAAATCACAAGGCTAATATCTGGGAAACAGGAAATCCCAAAAATGAAGACTTTTCCTTTCAGGGTTTAGAAGTTCATGTTGCTTTATTAATGTCAAGAATGGTCTGCCAAATTTAAACCTAGTTTGTCCCTCTCAATAACAGGGAACACACTCTCGGGTAGAAGTAAAAAGAACTAAGAAACGTGTGATGAAAATGGGCCAAAACAAAAGGAAAGATGGAAGGACAGGACTGTGAAACAACAGGAAGCATCATACCATATGTACCTGTTTAATGGTTCCTGGCTTTAAGTGTCGGAAGGAGAACGGGAGTCTTGAGCCTTTGACCTCGTACTGCTTTACATCAGCTGCAGAGAACAGAACAGAGACGAGTTCAGTTGTACAATATTCACACACTCGTCAAGAAATCACCTGTTACAGGTGCAGCAGAAAGGTTCAAACACTGCTCACATTAAGGCTCGTTTGTCTTGGACTCTATTACCATATATCAAATCATGTGAGACATTTTGTTTCTGGTTATGGCACAAAAGTGTGTTCGTCATTGTGCAACCAAATTAGGAAAAGGCATCATCTTCCCCGGTCACTATTTCCAGGTAACAGTGGAACTACTGGAAGAACTGTGGTAACTACACGGTGAAGTCCGCTGGTGAAGAGGAAGAAAAGAAAGTGAGGTGAAACATCGGTGAACGTACAGGTGTCCACTGGCTAATGTTGCTAATGTTGTCTTTGCAACAGCAATACCAGAGTTAAACACTGGGCGGCAGGAATGTTTCAAATTACTATATATTTTAACTTAAAAAAAACAACAACAACAATGTGATGTACAAACTAATGTGATTCTTCAACAAAGTGCATTAAATACTTTGATGGAAACATTTGTTTGAACATGTTAGCATGCTGAATTTAGCATTTAGCACAAAGCTATGACTGCACAACTCACTAGTGTAGCAGAAGAATCTCAGATGGGTTGAATTTCAGATTATTATCCTTTTCCATCACAATCAAATGAAAGACAACACTAACTAACACTAACGAACGATTCCTGCTTGTAAACCATTAGTGCCCATCAATAATCAATGCTATGATGTGAACAGTATCTGGTTCTTAGGCCTCATTAAACACAGTTAAACCTGGACGTCTCAAACGATTTAACACATTTCTTCAGCCATAATTCAAAAGTTTAGACAACAGCACAGATGAGTTCACACTGTGTCCCGGGCCTTATAGAGGATGTAATGTACAGCTGTTTCTATAGCAACAAGCCCTTGCGAGCAGGAATGAGGTCGTGATTGATGATCAGCGGTACCTACAGCCGATGTTAAAGCGCAGGAAAATCCCTTCAGTAACGAGAGAGATTCATCATGTTAATGCCGAGGGTTTTTGTTCTACATGATTCACAGCTCATGATTCATGTTTTTGTGTTTGTTTTCAATACGTGATTCAAAACTGCGGATCAATCTGTCACGGCGGTGCAGACTTGTGAGCAGTAAACAAACGTGAAGAGAGTCGTGACAGAACAGAGCAGCGTGAAAAGCTCCTAACGTGCCGTCGCACAGACAAAACTGCACCAAGATTAAAAGTGGACAAACCAATCCGTCTGTGCTCAGGGGCTCTTTTGTTTGCACGTCGCTGTCAACAAAGCTTTTGTTTAATATTCAGCATGACTACTGTCCCATGTGGGCCACCGTACATTGATCTGTGAGCGCTGGCGACCAGGAGATTGTTTCCAGCTCATTCTGGCTGAGAAAACTGAACCAGTTTGGATCAGAGAACAGCCGAACGCAGCTTTAGTTTCACTTTGTTTTGATGGAGCTGTTATGTGATTTAGGCCACTGATCTGTATCAGTGTTGATGTCTGTTTTTTAAAAACATCTCCAGTCAGTTTCAATCAAGAGAAGTGAGAAGAGTTTAACATTTTAAATCTCAGGACTGTGTGTTTGAGCCTGATCAGATTTTGGTTTACAGCCTGACAATCAACCATCTCTCATCACATATTAATTTTTATCGCTACATCCTGATTGGTGCACAGATACGGATGACGTCACCTTTCAGAGGAGCGGTGAGAAAAACACAAAGGCAGAAATCTCTCGTGTGAAATATCCACAAGTATTTGAAGGTGTGGCTGAAACTTGTGTTTTCTGATGAAGTCTCCAGATACTTCAGTAGTTTATGGGAACGCTGAAGCTCCAGAAATATTTTGTGGACTACAAAACGTCACCTGACTTTCCATCAACATGAGGGTGAGTAGATAATTACAGAGTTTTCATTATTTAATGGACTGTTCCTTTAAAATCCTGTGACAGGATGTTTGCATCAGAGCTAATTCAGCCTTTTTTCACTGCATATGTTTTAACATATTGGTAATGCTGACATATTAAATGGAGCATTAAGAAATTACAGCACAGAAATGCCAAAGATTTATTTGAATTAATTTGAAAAACAGCATCTCCATCATGTTGTTTGTCATGCAGCGAGCAGCAACGACTGAATTTCTCCACTTAAAGCAAAAGTCATGCTGGAGTAAAACTAAAGACATCATGTTAAAATAATACTTTGATAACAGAGACAGTCACCCACACACATAGTAGAGTCAAAGTTCTGTATCTGATGTTAAATATAATTAAGTAAGTAAATTAAACATATATTCACGTCTGTAGTTACTATTCACCATGGGTTGACTGATTATTGGCCTGGCTGATTATCAGGCTCCAAATTTAGCATTCAATTTCTCATCATTGGAATCTGAGGTTGTTTTTTTGTTGTTTTTTTGTGATTGTTGATAAAATATATGGCAGCATGTAATCAGCAAAGTAACTAGTAACTTGAATTAAATGTAGCGGAATACAAAATACAATCTTTGTCTCTAAAAGGAAGCGGAGGAGTGGAAGTATAAAGCAAACGGAAACGGAAATATTAAAGTAAAGTACGCATGTTCGAGGGAATTATGATAGTGGTCATGTGCAATGGTTCTCATTTATCTGAACTGATTATTATTCTGTACACAGTTTTTATTTTCATTTTAATTGTCATAACCCCCATCGTATTTGCAGGTAATTCTCACTGACTCTTTGAAGCCCTGAATCTTTGATAATTATTTCAGGTCTATCTGGTCTTTGCGCAGGACTTGGTGTCGTGATCCTGCGTTCAGCTACAGGTCGCTGCTGGCAGCCGTGGCGATGATGCTGCCTGTCAGACAGAAGGCACATGACTCATGGATGTGGAGGACCTTCCAAATCTGTTGACAGCAGCGCTGCCCACACAGCAAGGAGCCCTTCTCCAGCTTCTTATTCGCTCCAAAAAAACTAAACCACATTCATGTGCAGATGAGGTGAGACGGTGACTAATCCTGCACCAACTGAACATTTTGGGAGACCTGAATAAACTGTTTAATAATCAGTTTGAGCTGCGGATTCAAGCTGAACTCTAAGACACCATGGTGAAGTTCAAAGGAGACGACTGCTCGTGCCTTTTGCATGTGAGCATCGGCGGAGTCGCAGCTGACATCGCTCCAGTTGATGCTGCAGTAAGAGCGAGAGGGAGACATCTTGAAGAAGGGCCGACGCCAAAAACCCAGCTGCTATTAAACTCCATCAAAGCTGCACCTGAGAATGAAAACCTGACGACCACCAACTGGGAGCCAGGAGAGCACACGTTCAAAAGCTGGTCTCAAACTAAAAGATGTTATCTGATTGCTTTAAAACCTGAAGAATAGCTCTCCCCCTGATAGAAGTGTGATGAAAAGAGAATTATCCCCAATTGCTGCCAACGCCTCAGCCTCTCGTTGCCATCTGAGAGCACTGAGCTGTCAGCCGGCGAGGACAAACTAAACTTTAAAAGATGAAAGTAAAAATGTCGAGCACAGAGGTAGGCACGTAATCCTCCAGAGACCCAATTACACCCAAAACCCTGAGAGGTGGATGCAGAGGTGGAGAGCAGGGAGCCCACTCTCTGCAGAGGAGGAGAGGAGGACAGCTGCTGCTGCTTCTCATCATCCTGATGATCTATTAACTGCTATTTATTGAGGGAAATCAATACACCAGGTGTGACTAAAAGCTACCTTCCATGCAGATGACCCACACAGCAGGACCACACAGGCAGCAGATTCCTCCCGCTGTAATTGCCCCGAAGTGTAAAAGAAACGTCATTACAGCCGAGGACATCTGGTTCAGGTTTGGGAGAATAAACTGGAGCGCGTGGAGAAAAATTCTGTCTGCCGGTTCCTCTCAGAATCTGTTCTGAATTACCGTCTCCCACGTGTTGAGTGTTTGTACGAGCGGCCCGGTGCCAAACCCTCTCGTGATTTAGCCACCGTGTTACAGCTGCACCACTTCTCCTGTATTTAATAAACCACAGCGACAGGGCTGCCAAAGCATTCGGCCGTGGCAGAGAGCGCTAAAAGCTACCGAGCTGAACGCAAAGTCGGATAACATGGTTAGACTGCAAGTTCTCAACTGAAAAAGTCAGAATCACATCTGACACTTCCAGTCACACAATATTAAAAAATTACTCCACAAGCTACGACAACTTTGTCCTTGTCGACTCAAACCTTGACTAAAGTAAACCTGTGTGTGGACTAAAGTCACTGTTAGTCCAAAATGTGTGTTGCGTGATTCACAACTAACCCAACTCGTGCAGACGTTTGGGTCTGAGACGCACCACAAACCACAAGTCAGACCAGCAGCAGCCATTAACTCCATCCTCAAATAAAACAGCCAGATGAAGTTGAGCTGCTTTGATGCTCGTCGCTGCGTCTTCATGAGTTCAGCCATGTCGGTAACACGTCCAGACTGAAATCTCTCAACAGCTGCAGGACGGATTAAAGCCTCATCGATATAAACTGGTTTGATGACTTTTTAGATTTAAAAGATAATAACACACACATAGTTGGGATAATTAGATAATTGGGAAATCATTGCAAAAAGCACATTGCTTAGTGACGATTGTAGCTCAGCAGGTCGGCTAGTGATCAGAACGTCGCTGGTTCAAATCCCAGCTCCGGGCTGAGCTGAGTGTCCTTGAGCAAGATACTGAACCCCAAATTGCTCCTGATGTGCGGTTGACACCTTGCATGGCGGCCCCTGCCATCAGTGAGGGCCCTGCAATGAGCTGGTGACTTGTCCAGGGAGAACGCTGCCCTCGCCCAGAGACAGCTGGGACTGGAACCAGCAACAACCCCAGCAACAACCCCCACGACCCCATAAAAGGGATAAACAGACAATGGATGGATGGACGTCGCTTAGTGAACACTGTGGCTGGCCTACGATAATGTCCTCCCTGCACCACTGTATGTTGTTGCTATATCCATTTAGAGGTATTTGAGTTTAAAAAATTGTGTCATTCAATTTTGTTGTGTTTCTGAGGAGTAACTGTTTGAACCATCATGATATTATTTTATTGGTATATCACAAAGCCCTGGTAGAAATCTGAATTCATGATGGGCTTATAATAATTACCCAAAGAATGATGATTAACAACTGAAGTCACTTAATTCTCTGTCTGCTTTAACGAGCTGAACAATAACACATGCGATGACCCCTCAGTGATTTTTACAAATGATCATGCTGCTCGATTCACAATCAGGCTCAGAATGAAAATTCAAATCTTTTTCCTCTAACTTTACAAAACTTCAATGCAACATTGACGTTTCCTCACAGGTCCAATCAGCCCCCTCGGGTCTCCGAAGGCACTAATTAGTCTCTTGGTTGTTAGCTGTATAAAGTTTATGCTGTCCTGTCTCATTAACATTCAGCTCAACTCTGACGAGTATTTAAATCTGATATAAAGAGCTGTTTTTGTCTCTCTATTGATGCTCCTGCTTGTCCTGATTTTGAGTCTTTTCATTCTCACTTGTGTTCATTTCATCTGTTCGCTCAAAGGTAAAATCTCCTCTTTGTATTTATATTTAGTCAAGTCTTCCATTTTTAAACATGAAGCTGTGTGACGGTGGAAGGTGTTTTATCTTAAATATATCTCACACAGCTTCAGTTAAGACGTTCACAGTGAACGTTTTGTGTGTCTGACTAACACGTGACCTCACAATGAGTTCAGAGAAAAGAGGAGCTGATAAAGCTGCCGTGCTGTGACAGAGCAGAGTTCAGGGACGAGGTCGCCCTGTGGAGGTCTGACCATCTGCTTTTTAATTCAGTTTGACTGAATTTAATCTCGTTAAAACTAGAAACCTTTGAAAGAGCACCGGGGCATTAGCATGATGTGACCGCAGTGTGTTTGAGGAGAGTGTTAAAGGCTGCTAATTTAATCAACAAATAAAGGAAACGACCCTCTTCCTTCTTCCCTGGTGTCAGCTCGACTCAGTCATACATATTTCTTCATTAACTGACAGGAATCTGGGGGGGTCACCTTATAATCAAAGGGATGAATCTTTATTTTCATTATATTTTCTCTAGTTTTTGTCTTCACTGGATATTTTCACTTGTTCTGGCCAAACTTAACAAATCTGAGAAGGAGATTCTCACAACTCAGCTCTGCACTGAGGTCCTAATCTGTCATGCGACTTAGATTTGAGGACTCACAAACAAGAAACCAGTTCACAGAGTCAAATTTAAGGTAGTTTCAAGGCTTCTTCTGGACATAATCATGTAGGGCTGTAACTACTGATCGTCTATTTATAACCTGTAGATTTTTATTTAAGGAATCAACTGTTGAAAATGTCAGGAAATAATGAAAGATCCCCCAGAGCCCACAGTGAAATGTTCCAGTCTCTTGTTTTGTCCGATCAACAGTGAAAAGCTCCAAAATAAGGGCCTCCGAGGAGCTTCGGTACTTGTTAGTTCATGTTAACGTAAGCTAACTGTTGTTTTCTGTTAGCAGAGCGGAGAGACGAGGCATTTGAGAACATGCAGAAAGTCTCATCCTCTGGAGTGTTTCCAAAAATCCCAACAACAAATCAACAAATCATCCACAGGCTTGTACCGACAGCCAGCAGAGGCGGAGAAGCTCTCATTTACTGTTATTCTGCTCACATATGGTCCATAAAAAAGTGATTAACAGGTAAATGACTAAAACATATATAAACAGATTCTGTTAGACCTAAACTCTCCCTTTAATGTAGAGAATCTGTGACAGAGGGTTAAGATTTGTTTCACTCATCAAAGATGCATCTCTAACAATTTTAATAATTGAAAAATTAGTAGTTCACAGTCACACTGGGGCCGTGGTTGACATTTCATTGATAAATCAGTCAACCGATGAATTTAGTAAACAAGTGGTAGATAAACCTGTCAGAATAATAATAATCAATTTCAGCCCTAAAAGCACTAAAACTGACCAAAATGCTTCAGTTCCTTCTGCGTGCTACATTTTCACTTTGTTAAATAAAGGATAAACCAACACCACAATCTGAACTCAGATCCGGGGCTGATTCTGACAGCCTGATATTTTGTATTTTCCTCGAATGACACCACACGTCCTCCCTCAGTTCACCCCCGGGACGCTCTGTTGGCAGGATGGGAAGTAAAGTAACTGCCAGTCCTCGAGGATCGCCCCCCCCCGTGGCTCGTCAGTCCTTTTGTCAGGCCGCAGCGTCCACGCTGTGATCCACAAATAGACTAAGTGCCTCAGTGCTGCTCATGAAGGGAAGGGACAGATGGACCTGTGGTTCCCCTCGCCACAATGCCTGTGGACGGCCTCCAGAGACACGACCTGAACTTGCGGTGAGGACACAGAAAGCAACGACAGGCCGGGAAAAGGGCAGAATCAGGGAAGATCCCGAGCAAGATCCAAACAGCACTGGTCTGTAGATCTATCCCCAGATCGCTGATTACTGTTTTTTTGTTGTTAGCAGAGGGAGACGGGTCCACCGTCCAGGAATCAGAGCGCGGATGTTGTGTTTATGTGGCAGACGCCGCGACCATCAGGACACCAGCGCAGACATCCGTACGTGACTGCTTATCATGAACATTCAGAAGCTCATGATCAAAATCTGTTATAGCCACAGGAATATATGAAGAATTCAAGTTCTGTAGCCAAAAATCCATCAGTTGATTGTATATTTTATCATTTATTTAAAAAATATATCACAATACACAATATATGTATATTTCCATAAATTGAAATCTGCTCTAAGCACCTCGAATTAAAGCTCACACTGGCACTAAAATATCACAGATATTGATAATGTGAGACTATTGTACGGATGACTGTTAGTACTTTGATCGAATATAACTTTCCTCTTCAGCCCTCTGCTTACTTGAATCCAGATAAATGATTTCATTGTTGGGCTCATCTGGACTTGTTAAACTTGTTAAATGTTAAAAATTCTGATGAATAAACTTGATTTTGACGAGTGCTATCATGAAAAAGACTCCTTCACACGGTCCACTTTACATTCAACAACAACGTTTCGGTACTTCAACCTTCATCAGGTTATCTGACGAGACAATGAAGGAGGCTGTCTTAAGTAAGGTGTTGTCAAAAATATCGATATATCAACACATACAGATTCTGAATATTTTTGACAGTTTCATTAGCTTTGCCTCCTCCATACTTAAATTAACTGCAATGCTGTTGTTGGTGGGAATATCATTAGTTTCAATAACCAAAGTACTGGACAAACTAAAATTCTGACCTGATTATGATGCTTGATGAAAAGCTGAGGGATCAATGAAATTAACTGCTTCTCAGGGATGAATTCATTAATTCTATTCATTATTTCTGACATTTTACAGACTAAACGCTTCATTTCTAAAAGAATTACAGATTGAGCAATGATGAAAGTAATCATTAATTACAGCCCTGAGAAACTTTACGGCTAAATGGAGCCAGAAACAATGAGCCTCGTGGACAGAGAGGATTTTCCCTTTTACTGACATTCACCTCATTATGTGAACACAATGTAAAAGACATCTTTCTGCCACTGCTGGCTGGAACAAAGAGTCGTTCAGGTGGTACATATAATCCTATTCTGAACATTTTCGTCATGCAGATGGTGCGCGTCAATGTGCCAAACTGATTTATGCACAATGCAAAGAAAACTCTGGACAGTTAAGTCTCTGAGAGTCTCTTGATCACCGTCTGGCAGCCGAAGCTCCGGGAAGAAACACTGACTGGTGGAAAAGGTCAGCGTGAGTGTGTCGCACAGACTCATGAGGTGTGAAAGTAGCAGCAAACACCGGCCAACTGCTTGTTTGGCGACTCAACTGGACACCGCGCCAGTTGATCGACTCGCATTTAGGAGACTTTACTTTGCTCTATAAATACAGCCTGCTGGTGAGTCGTCGACAGAGGGGAAGATTTCTATCTTGCACACATACAGACGGAAAACATTTCACCTTAGAGTCACAAAATACACTAAAAAATCCTCCTTTACTGGCTCAATTCTCAGTCATCTGCCACCTCCTCACACACTGTCAATCAACTGACAACTATAAATCCTCTGTAATTAAAATGAATGTTCAACTATCTTGATGACTGAGTCACCATTTGAGTCACTTTTCATGCAAAAACACAACACATTTTCCTGTTCTGGCTTCTGTGACGTGAGGATCTGCTGCTTCTCTTTGTCTCCTGTGACAGAAAACTGACTTTATTTGGGTTTTTAACAGTTGGTCAGAAAAAAAACAAGCAATCTGAAAATGTTCCCTTCGGTTTTAGGAAACCTTGACAGGCACTTTTCATAATTTTCTGATATCTTAAAGACCAAACAACTAATTACTATTAATACCACAGCAAGAGCCTGAGCGATAAATCAATTGGCAGATATTAGCCTATAATCAATATATAAGTTTCATAGTGATAGACCGATTATTGGCTTTGACTGATTATTGGAGCAGCATAACAGTGATTTCTCTTTTAGATTGGTGATAAATTAAGCTAATTTAAAATGTGCCTCTCTTTGGCTCTGATGCAGCTTCCCCACACACTGTCCTGCCTACAACACCATCTGATTGGCTACTCGTCACAACTGACAGCCTATAAACACTGAATAATCTGAATCTGGTGCTAGTTCCTAAAGTTATCAAATAGATGCAGCGGAGATGAATTTAAAAATGGCAGGAAATGGAAATATTCAAGTAAAATACCTCAGAACAGTACCTGAAAAAATTTTACTTCATTGTACTTTATTTCATCACTGGTTATTTGAGATTTTGTAACAAAGAGTTTCATTTTTACTGCAAATGAATATCTGTTCACAATATGTACATCAATTAAAGGGTCACTACAGAAAATGTGTATATTGGCCAATACACTGATATCAAAATAACCATCTGCATCATCCCCAAAAACTGCATATCAGTCCACTCTAACCACAACTAATAACAAATATTTATCAAATATCAATGTTTAGACAAAATAGCAGACGGTTGATAATAACAATAACTGTGAGCTGCAGCAGACATAAACTCACATTTTGGATAAGGCTCATAAAGAAAACAGACAAAAATGTGTACAAAGGGGAGATTTACATGGTGATAATGTGATAATATTATATTTAAATATTGATTCTAAAGTAAATAAAACATACAAAACATTTTGAATGTCTGTATTCATGCACTGAATGACATCCAGCTGTGTTAAATACATAATATCATGAGATAATGTCATAAATGTTATAGTTTATAGGACTTAAAATATAATCTGATAACGTTAGATGAACATAAATCATTCACAGATAACAGGTTTCTTTTCGATACAGTCCATGAATATCGTTTTTATTAATAAATTAATGTTTTTAATCTTCAGACACAAAGGTTCAACTACTCTAAACTTCAGTCTGTATTTAACACAAGATGCTGCAGTTATTAATCATGAGCTCGAGTAATCTCTAACATCTTAATCAGACTTGTTCACGTTAAAAGTTTTATATTTCAGTGACAGTAAAACGGTATTTTACTATTTTCTGATGTTTTGAAGCAGAATGTCGCGGTGACAGATCAACACTGAACTGCGTGTGGACACTGTGAAGTTGACTAAAAGCAGCAGTTGTAGTTAAAACGTGAATTAAATCTTTAAATGAGTCGCTAACATCAATTAATAGAGTTGATAATGAAGCTAGCAGCAGCTCAGAGAGAGAAACAACCGGAGCTAACATCAGTTCTGTGTAACTCACCGCGGACTGAAGCTTCTTCTTCTTCTCTTCTTCTTCTTCTTCTTCTTCTTCTTCTTCTTCTTCTCTCTTTCTCTCTGTTTTGTGTTTCTGTTGTTCAGCTGGAGTCAAAACTCTCCGACAAACTCATAAATCCAACAACCTCTCGGGATGAACCGCCGCTGAGCTCCGACCCGCCGCAGCCTTCAGACTCCACCGCTGCTCTGACGGTTTCAAACCTCCAGCCTCGTTTAAACCGCCATCAAGCGCGACCGTTATCACGCACCGCTTCCGGTCTACGCTTTCAGAATAAAACTACTTCCGGGACTAACACCTCCGTTGACTCTTATAGCGAACTGTAATTTTGATGTATTTGTACTGGATGAATATTTTAAACACGTTGCTATTTTATCATTTACTACACTGTATTTCAGAGGCTAGTTTAGTTTTTTACACTATTTTTTTTTCTAACTTGTATTGTCATAATCTCGAGAACTTTCATGTAAATAAATAATAAATAATAAATAAATATAGATAAGTCACCATCAATTGTCGAATGAGATAACACAATGACACTTGTGGCCATGGCCCACTGATGAAAGCTCTTGTTATTGCTGTAATAAAGATAGTGTGCCTTACAGCAGCTCTCGCTCACTTTTGAGCCTTTTCCTCTTTCTTTTTATATATTTTTTTCTGTACTTTTTAAAACTGTTATTAAATACTTCATTTCAGAGCTCTATATACAAGTCTTTTAATAATATTGTTTATTTTTACTTTTTTTTTTTGTAATATTCTGTCCTGTGGCTGCTGTGCAAACAAACTTTTTTTGTTCGTGTAACAATAAAGAAACACTGATTCTGAATCTGAATACCAAAGATGCACACTGGATATCAGTGACGACGTTCCTGGAAAATAGCACCCAGCAGCGGTCAGTCAGCCAGAGAGAGCAGATGGTCTGTCCTGGTTACTGTTAACACTGATGGCGGTGGCTACCAGCACATCAGGAGCAGTTTGGGGTTCAGTATCTTGCCCAAGGACACTTCAACATGCAGACCAGGGGAACTGAACCAGCGACCTTCTGATAACAAGACACTGGCTCTACTCCTGAGATACATAAATGTTTGTATCCAGGAGTATTTCTGCACTCTGGTGTTTTATACTTTTACTTCAGTGAAACATCTGTGTACTTCTTCCACCACTGAAGAGGATCAAGCAGGACGGGACTGATGGGTCGACCAGATAAACAAGTTAACCAAATTTACACATCAAAACCTGTTTATGGATGTTGGGCTGCTGCACTGCATGAGAAAAGATTTTAAAAAACTGTTTAGAAACCATGAGTTTGAAGATGAAGAAATTCTTTTTAAACCTCTTAAGTGTCAACAGGTATTAGAAAAATAAAATATAAGATAAGATAGAACTTCATTAATCCTGCAGGACACTCCTGCTCCAGAAAATATTCAAAAATACAGAAACAGCAGAATAAAATGAAAACATTTGAATAAAATAATGAATAATTACTGCTGGAACGTCTGGTGTTTTGTTTACTTGCTGCCCAAAGACATCAGTTAAAGTCTGAATAAACAGCCTGCCAAGTAGAAACCGGCCCGTCAGGCCAAAAGTTGGCGCCGTTCTGCAGACTTCATCAGAACGTGACGGCTGGTGACTTTGAGTAATTCACAACTTTAACCTGAGCAGATGTCTGATAAACCGTAATAACTGAAAACACTCGTGTGGGTCCGCCGGGCCTTTAAGTGACCTGTGATATATTTCTGGTGTCAGTCGCTCAGCACTTTCACTTTCATGCCATCATAATCCATCACAGTCTAAATATTAAAACCCCAGAGTAACCTCCGAAAGACTTCCCTCCTTCACTTTGTTCTCCACTCAGATAAATATGCTAATCTGCAGCAGCTACATGTGGGAAGCTCTCGCTCTCACTGTGCAGGAAACAAGTGAAGAATATAAAGCGAGGGCAGAGATGAGAAGGACGATGGTGGAGCTTTTGTGTTTCACTGATGCTGGTTTGCTTTGATGCAGCACTGCAGATGTGGTTGATGGGCCGATGCCGCCACGATGCCTCCGGGCAAGGTGACCTACTGCTGCCTGATCAGTAGATTCTCTCATGAAGCAGCTGCACACAGTTTACTGTTATTTTTACACCTTATAAAGCTGTTTAATACACAACCATTTCATTCAATAAATGGAAACAAAATATAAAATAAGAAATGCACAATGAGCAGGAACTAAGTTTAGTCTCTCAGATGTTGTAAAGAAAAGTTTGTTTTCTTCAGGAGGTGGTCAGGTGACAGTTAGCTTAGCTTAGCATAAAGACAAGAAGCAGGAAGTCACTGAGCTCCAGATTTTAGCCAGGCTAGCTCTTTCAACCTGCTTCTAGCTTGTATGCTAAGCTAATCTGCTGCCTCCTTACTGCAGCTCGAGACAAAGGTGGGTCTCTCTTATGAAACGTAATTTTTTCTGTCCCTTGAGATGTAATCTTTTGTCTTGTTTTATAATAAAACAAAGTGTTATTTAATATTCCAAGTGTCTTCACTGTTGTTTTAATGAAAAATCCAACTGAGGAAGAGTGAAGTCCAGAGTCTCTGTTCAGTTATAAGAAACTTTCACTTTTATCTCTACATTTCATTTGAAGCCTTCAGGAACTTTAAAAAAGTAGGATACAAACAGATTGATTGACAGCGGGTGGTTTGATGCCCTGCAGCAGCCATTTTGTAAAAATACCTTCCTCATGAGTAACACAAGTCTAAAAAAAGATGAAAAGTCATTAAGGTTTTATTAGAGTGTGTTCATAGAGTCAGTGAGCGGACGTTTCTGTAGACTGACTCAAATTTATGTTATTTATTTTACTTTTAAATCATATTCTTGTAATTGTTTCGTTTGATTATATCTTTACGTTGTCTTTGCCGTCTAGGACTCTGATCTGCATCCATTGTTTGCATGAGATGCTACACAAATAAAGTTTGTAATTATCATTTATTCCTTTGCTTCATGCAGAAAACGTTGCTGAAAAACACGAGATATCTTAGCCGCCCAGCCTGGAGCCTTTGTGTGAGGAGGTTTGGGACGCGTCCCGCTCGGCTCGGTGTGATTGCAGAGCAGCGTTGTGAACAGAGCACCTCTGTTCCCTCGCTGACAGAAGAGCACCATCTGGCAGAACATGTCGAGGACGCCGGGGAGCTGCAGTCTGTTCAGCACAATCAGGATGAAGACGAGTGAAACCTTCGCTCACCTCCCTCTCCACGGGTGGTCCGGCCGACATCCACATTGTGAGTTCTGGGCTCGGCTCCTGTCGGCGCCTCGTCTGTGAAGACAGATTAACAGTTTTGTTTTCTGATCTTGGGGAAAAGGGAACATGCAGCGGTTTAGAGGCTGAAGTCTGGGAGGCTGATTGTTAAATAATGCAGCAGACTTCCCAGTCTCACAGTGGGTGAGCGAGCCGGTCACAGCATGGGAACCATAACACATCAGTGGGATTTATCTCAGCCGGTAACAATGGTGTTTTCTGTGAGAACACAAAGGCTGCAGAGGCTTCTTTACAGAAACTTTACTGAAACACTGATGTTTCCAAAACCAGTCTCCATGATGACAGCAGCAGTTTGCTCCGGTGGTTCTTACTTCTCCAGACAGAAGTGTGTGTTTGTTAAGATGGATGCTCATGTTGCTATGGAGAAGAAGCCGTAGCAACATGGCGTCTTCGTGACGAAACACTGCTCCATGTTTGCTTCACTGATTGTTTCAGCAGGTTTTTCTAACAGGTGACACTGTTACACAGCTCGTCGTTATCCTCACAGGCAACATGAGCGCAGTGATTGTCCGTTTCTTATTGAAACATCGTAGTTGTTGTTGGGAGGAAGTTTATCGTGTTTTTTTCAGAAACACAACAACTCTACATGAATCGTCATCTGAAGGAAATCCAGTGAAAACAAACAATCCATCCACAAACACACAACAATCTGTAAACCCAAGAATAAACTCAAAACAGAAAAGAAAAACATTGTTTCATCACTTCTGATTACTTTTTAAAATGTAACTTTATTTATTTGACGTACGCTCTAACCTGCAGTACCTGCACGACCCATCAGGAGGCGCCGACACTTTGACTGTCACTGCTTCAACAATCAATGCTGATAATCAATCATCCATTTCAAGTTACAAACGATGTAATTTTAAGTCAACAAAGAGCATTTTAGTGTTATTTTACACTAGAGAGCAACAACAAGCATCCAGAAGTGTGTGTGTGTGTGTGTGTGTGTGTGTGTGTTTGAATCCAGGTGAACCTCTGAATGAACTCAGCACTCAGCAGAGACTCTGGTTCTGGTTCTGGTTCTCTCTGGTTTCCCCTCCAGCTGCAGTCAGCAGTCGACGTTACAGAACAGAACCACCTCCGGATCACTGCTGCAGTCGGGCCGATCAACAGGAGTGAACAGAAATCACCTTTTAAATCCCAGAAAGTTACAAACTCATCTCTGAGCTCTGCTCCTGTCGGATCAGAACAGAATCTGATGTGACTCCGAGTGTTTAGAGCTGCTGGTTCTCCCTGAAAAACACTCGCTAATTATCTTTGTTAATTCTGGATGTTGATAACAAGTCAGTGGCTCGAGTTCACTGGGAGCTGAAGATGATGAAAGTAGAATAATCAGTGATCATTAAAGTTCAGTTCTTATTGCTTTAAAATGTTAAGGTTGTTTTTAATTGAGAAGTTCTCACGTTTTGACGTTTACAGTCAGTCACATGCAGATTCAGTCTCAGATCTCTGAGGGAGAGTGAAGAACAGAAACCTCCTGCTGTGTCTCCGTGTGAAGGTCACAGAGACACAAACGCTGGACGGACTCAGCAGCTGCTTCGTGTAAAGAACAGAAATGTCCGACTGCTCAGACGAGATGAAACATTTCAGCCTCTCAGAAAGTCAAACATAAAAACACTCTGCATACAAATGACTGTTTTCTGCCTCTGACTTCACCACCAGCTGCCATCCGGCCTGACAGCTTGTCCATCTCACATCACCGATCCGTGGAGCGGCAGTGAAATTGAGATTCTTGCTGTGTGTCGTCCTCTGAAGAAAGACATTTTCAGAGATGTACCAGAGGCCCTCCCTGTCCTGTGGCTGCAGACGAGGAGCGGTGAGTTGTGGGCCGAGTCGGTGCGTGTTCTGTCGCTGTCCATTACCTCAGCGTGCTCCCCTGTCACATGTGACGGGCGCAGCCATCCCCGCCGCAGGCGCCTGATGTATGAACCCTGACAGGCCTCCGGAGGAGCTGCAGGCACGAAGGACTTCTGGGAAAGAAAAGGTCGCCCACTGGGGCTTCACGCAGGCGGGGGGTAGATTTGTGTCTCTGAGAGCTGCTGTGATTGAAAGAGTTCTGGAAACAGTCGGTCTGACGCTGTGCAGACGTGTTGTGATGGCTGCTGAACCGCTGAGTCTTGAATGTTTCTTTAATACACTCACACAGAAGATGTTGATGAGAGGGAGAGCATGTCAGGACTGGATTCTTCATCACAATCCAACACATCGTCACACCTGAACGACCGAACACATCGATCGTCTGTGAGTCTCAGAACAACACGACTGCTGCAGTGAACCAGCGCCAGGCGGACCGGATCTCTGCTGGACGCTCACAACTTGCTGAGGTTCAGGAAACCAACACAGTGAAACATTAAAGGAACTATATTACCTACAAATCAGACAAGCTGTCAATGATAAAACCAAAACAATGAGCTGAAAGATGCTAAAAGAAACTCTGTGTAGAGCTTTTCTTCAACACGGTTTGTTTGAATGTTAAAATGAAAATAATGCAGCTTTAAGGAATAGAACTTTGTTTTATGCATCAGTTTTCACATATTAAGTTGGTTAAAAGATTAAAAAACAAATGCATAACTTACGTCACCTCTTCAGTCGAGTCTCGATTACGTAACGTGTCATCACCGTCTGTCTGATGAAAATCATTCACGCTCGTCTTAAAAAATGAATGAAGTCTCCGTCAGTGCTGATGTTTCACTGCAGGTGACGGAGGAACGAGAACACACACAGGTATATTTAGATGGAGAATTAAACTGTATAGAAATATATTAAACATACTTTGAAATGATGTCAAATTGACCTTAAAGGGACAGTTTGTAAAGTTACAGTTGGAAGATAATCTGCTGCTCAGTGAATAATAAATAATGATAATATTAAGGATGTAAATAACTGAGTGTGTGTTGGGAAAATACAGGAACTCAAACCTTCACTGAGAATGAATCCTCTTGTTGTGATCTGTGATTCTGCAGGAGGAGGAGGAGGAGGAGGAGGAGGAGGAAGGCTCCCGGCTCTCAGCTCATGCAGAATAACAAACACGCTGCCTGCTGCTGGAACACACCTGGGACCATCCTGTGGACATTTACAGCTATGTCAGCACCTCCAGGTGAGCTCCTCCACGCTACGCTGGCGTCCTGTACATGACGGAGACTCGAGGAGCAGCGAGCTGAAGCCTGGAGGACACGAGGAACACGAGGAACACGAGGAACACGAGGAACGTGACTCACGCTGCACTTTAAGGACCGATCTATGAAAACACACCTACATGCAGCAGCAGCAGCAGCTCAGAGCTGGATGAGTTTTCACAACCTGCACCATCTTTTTTACATGAACGCATCCATTTTTTATGTTTGTTATGACGTGTGAACGTTTTACTAATTAGCTTGATATTAGAGGAAGAACAAGGTCCAATCAACCAGGCGGGTTCTGAAGATGTTTAACACAAACTATTGATTTGAAGACAAAGTAAATCTTTACAAGAACGACACAATTAAAACACCTGATTTGCAAAACTACTCCCTGATTCCTCTTTGATTCACAGAAACTTGCTGTAGCTGAACGATCATAAACATTTTGTTATTTTCCTGCTTGATAATTCAGAAAAATGTCACTTGTAATACAACAGAAATTCACCTCCAGTTCATTATAAAGATGTTCAGACTCTGGTGTCACTGCTGTAAAGGAGAAGAAGATTCAGATGTTTTGACTGATGATCTGCAGCTCAGCCTGCAGGACACAAACCTCAGATTCATCAGAAGTCGCCTTTTGTACCAAACATGACAATGTGGCCACAAAAACTGCTTTTTTTCACAGGTTGTTGGACCATCGGAAAACACACTTTACTCAAACCCAGTAAACTAAACGAAACACACTAAAACACTCATGTTTGTCTTTCACCAGTCTCCTCTGGTTCGGTCCAAATAAATCCCAAATTCACAGTAAAGATCCAAGTTGTCGATGCAGGCCAGCTGAGCCATGAGCTGATCAGCTAACGACAGCTAGCAAACACTAATACAACAACTGATAATGAAAAACATTTTCATGTGCTGACTGTCCATATTACAAACACTGAATTAGAATCTTTCCCTCTGAGATGTCGTGGAGGAGAAGTAGAAAGTTTCAGAAAAGGGAAATATTTGAATTGAGTCTCAACCGAACACACGACATGTTCGAGTGACTTTAATCGAAGTTAACGAACGAGAAGCTTCGACAGAGTTCAAACCTGGAGCGCACAGACGCTCGTCACCGATGACTTCCAAATCACATTACACTCAACATGGCTGACGATGATCTCACTGGTCTGGACTGTGTGTGTGTGTGTGTGTGTGTGTGTGTGTGTGTGTGTGTGTGTGTGTGTGTGTCCTGCCTGTTTCCTGTCAGCTGTCGTTTCTCACGTCTGTGCTGAAGGACGTCTGATGTGATCGAGTGACATTTCCTCAGCAACATGTTTTCACACATTACAGGAGAAGAAGAAGGTCACGTGATGGATCAAACAGCCAATAATCAATCAATCGACTGATGATCTTCAACACAGCACCGGTAACAACATCAGGTGAGGTCGGGATGACTCACAGGTAACTGTGGGAGAAGAAATGTGACTTTTGATTTATTTAAATGAACAAACACGACAGTAAAGTTGCAGCAGAGTGTTCAGTTACTGTTATATTACTCACTATATGGCTCACGAGTAGATTTAACCTGCAGACTGTCGAGATAAATGATAAAAGAATGAAGTCACAGCTGAGGGAAGAGGCTGACAAGCTGAGATTCTCCTGATTCTGCTCATGTAAATCATAAAACCACATCAAACAAACAGCTGAGAAACAAAGAAGAATGAAGTCAAACTCCAACAGCAGCGTCTTCACTCTTCTATCTGTCTAAAAACAAACTACAGCAAAGCAAAACGACTTTAAACTGCAACATGGTGGAACCTAAGATGGCTGCCGACCTCTATTGATTATTGATTGGCAGCACAGTCGGGCAGATGTGAGCTTCTATGCCCGACCCAGAGCCGACAACAGCCAGTGAGCGATCGAGTAGACGGTCGCTGAGTCTCAGTTCAGGTCTGCATCCTTCAGAGGAGCATCTGCAGTCTGTCCCAGTCTGAAGCTCCTCCAGAGGCTCCTTCTTCTCCCTGTTTCTGGAGGACGCACCGCTACGACCCTTCACAGCCTCACATATCCCAAGATTCTTTGTGTGCCCGAAAAAGAAGAAAGAAAGAGAGAAAATGGCGACATCGCGTGACATAGATCGTCACTTTCGTGGGCCTGGGCGTCAGAAATCATGATGTAAGAGTAAAACATCTGGTGACACAACCAGGAAATGCTCCAAAGGCTAAACTGTCACATTTAACAACAGCTGACCAGGTTAACAAGGTCTGTGAAGGACTCGCCTTCGAAGACCACAAGGACCGAGTCCTTCAGAGGACGCAGACCCTGAACTGAGACACACCATGTGAGTCTCTCTTCTTCTTCCTCCTCACACAGCAGCGTCTGGATGACTGACGGATCATGCAGCCAATGAGAATCCATCAATATATAAATGAAATGGGGCTGAGCATGGAACTTATTGAAGTTAATCCACTTTATTTTTAATTATTGTGTATGCACTAAGTGCAAATAAGGAAATAAAGAATTAGAATGAGTCTTTGCTTCTGTTCTTCATGAGTCTCAGATCACAAAATTGATTTTTTTTTTTTTTTTGCCAGACTTCAGAATATTTCCTCAGAAAAATGTGTTCGGTGTTTATTTTCACTGATATTTGTATGAAATTGTAACTTGGATGCTGTAGTCAGACTGTATGATGAGTGTTTCTGGCCAACAGACGCAGTTACAACTTATTTTAAACATAAATAAATAAATAACTCTGAGTTCAAACTCCTACAGATTAATAACAGAAGCACTGTCAGAGCTTCTGAATGTTTGGGATCGAAATTCAAATTCAAAACAGTCAAAAAGTTTGGGCAGAACTGGGAAACTTCATCAGGATTCTTCTGGTTTTCTGTCTCATACCAGTTTTAATATTCGTATGTTTGACGTGTTCACCTGCCTCAACCTGTGAGAAACCAGAGCACGATCTGAAGATTATATGTTGTTTTTATTGTTTGTCCTGAAACCTTTAATTCATTTGATCAGTTATATAAATCAGTGATTCCTAATTCAGGAGACGGATCAGAGATTTATTTATTCATTTATACATCAATAGGAATTTTATATCAACTAAGAAGAAACAAAGTGAGTTGGAGACTTTGTTCCCACAGTTTATAAATCGTCTGTGAGGAGAGAAACAAACTGTCAATAAACAGTCGAATAAAAACACTTTTTACACAATAAATCTTCAGTTTAATATCATTTTAAAACTAGTCTTTTAAATTCACATCATGATGTTGAAACTATTGTTTCTAACAGCAGCTCTTGGTCCATTTTGGCTCTTTTCTCTCCGTCTGCTGCTGATTCTCTGCAGTGACACCGACCTCTAGTGGTCCGGACCGGACCTGCAGGAGGGGAGCAGCTCGGTACTGATGGTCCAAACTCTCATTCATGTGTTTGTTTAATCTGTTTCAAACAAAGAAGCTCAGGTTGAGTTCTGTTGGCTACTGATCATCTCACAGGATGTCATCAGTTTGATATTGATCACTGCAGCTGCACAACAAACAAACAAACAAACAAACAAAGTGTTCTGTAATCAGTTTATTGGCAAAATGAAATATAATGAATGTTGTGAGTACACACTTTCTAATCCAGCTAGCTACCAGAAGTCTGTCTAGTTATAAACAAACGTACCGTTTGTCGTCTTAGAAACGATTAAAGGTTAGCAGGTCGTGTTTCATACAGACTGTACACAGAAGGAAACACAAGGTGGATTTGTACATTATAAAAACAACAACAACATCATCATTGTGGCCGAAAGTTCAAATTGTGCATAAATTAATATCAAAATCATTTTTCTGTGTAAACAAATTTCCACGATCGAAAATATTTATTCTGCTCCAAAACTAATCTGTTCTGTGGTTTTAATTTAAAGTTCCTGTGTTTCAAAAGTGGTTAAAGAAACTTTTCACTTGTTGGCAGAATATCAAATTAAAACGCTTTGCGCTCGTTGTCACAGACAGTTGTAAACTGGGAGCGATACTTTTACTTTAGTTCCTCATTATTTCTATTATTACCAGAACAAAAATCCCGACGATTAAAAAGAAAACAAAACAAAGAAAAGGTTTAAAAAGGACCAGCTGAAGTAGAAACACTGGCAGTATTTGTTTTGGATTCAAATTCACACAAATAAAGACTTAAAATTATGTACAAAGTACTAAAAACATCTCACAACAACTCAAAACGCTGGTGTATAAAAATTAAAAAAAGAGCCACACGGCGGGTTTCCAGTTTCCAGTCGTCCAAGTCAGCTTCCGTCTTTACACTCAAACATGATTTCTCTTCAGATTTTTTAGGGAAAATAAAACTATGAAGCGATAATTTACAGAGAAACCGGCGACGCAGTAATCCGAGCGCGTAGTTGTACCTCAGATATCTTTTCTCTTTTTTCTCCTCATCCGTCGTTCCTAGAAAACATTTTAGCGTCGCTCTCTGGATGCAAAATGTCTCTAAAGTGCTCCAAAAAAACCCAAAAAACTGGACGATTAAAATAAAAACAGATGGAGGTGCTTAAAAAAGAAGAAGAAGAAGAAGAAGAAGAAGAAGAAGAAGAAGAAGAAGAAGAAGAAGAAGAAGAAGAGGAAGAATCTAATAAAATATAAAAGAAAACACACATTATTTTACATTTGGACAAAATGTTTCACCGAACACCAGGTGGAGTAAAAACAATGCCTCGCTCGACCGTTTCCTCTCGGTCGTCTCAGTATTTGGCACTCGGCACTTTGGTGTAATCCTCCGTGTGAATGTTCCTGCACAGGCAGATGGACAGAATCATCCCGAGCAGCTGAAACAAAACACACAGCGGTCAAAGATTAAACTTTAACACATTTTCATTGTTTTCTATCCTCTCTGCAGTCTGGAGCGTGCCACGTCACTGATGAGTAACTAATTATGACTTTTTAAAATTCAAATGACAAGTGAAAGAACAAAAGTCGTAAGAAAGTTCAGTTTTTTTTCTCTTTTCTGTCTTTAAAGCCACTACAAGGAACTTTTCTGTTGATTCTGACACCTCCTGTGGACAGAAGTGGTACGACCTCCACCGCCTGCTGACGTAAAGTGTTTGATATTTTAAATGTGAGTCAGTTATGGATTCTTGTTATTTCCCAACATCAGCAGACTGATGTGGACCAATCAGACGCAGCGAGACGAGACAAAGACGTAAAAGCCGTAAGAAGCCGTAAACAGACAGAGAGGGAGGCTGGAATGTGGAGAAAAGGCGTGTTAGTGTCTCGTATCTGCAGAGAGTTTCTGATTTTCTCTCTTTGTTGCTGCTCGGGACGCTTTACCAACCCAACATGTGTCTATTTGACGTCCTGGGAATGAGACTCAACAATCAACTGTCTCTGTGGTGCGTTCAGGAACAGCTGGGACAAATCCTACTGATTCTACCTTTAACTTTAATAGTCTTTGAATTCTGTTAATATGACGTGAGCTTCAGTTAGCTTTGAGCACAAATGTCCTTCAGAGGGAGACTTTTTACTCTGATACTCTGAGTCCATGTCAGAGCCTGAACTCTGTTACTGTACTGGAGGAAACAAGATGGATCAGAACTTCTACTGTCACCAGAGTCTGTTTGTACACGAGTATCTGAACCTCTGCTGGAGGAGACAACATGAGGACTTTTATCACAATGAATTATTCATCATTTTTCCTGGAGACCCTTTAAGGACCTCTGGGGGTCCTGGAGCCCCACATTGAGAACCACCGCTTCTTATGCAACATTAAGTTGGAGTTTGATTCTTTCTCAGACGGTGTCGACTGGGTTTGTTGGTTCTGAACCACGTGTGCTGTTCAGAGAGTTTCTGAGTGATGCTGCTGTACCTCGATCAGAGCGACTCCCAGGCAGATCCCGAGGACGACCCCGATGTTGGTGAGCAGCCAGCTCTCCACGCTGGCAGCGCAGCCCTGAACACAAACACAGGAGTGAGTCCAGATCACAGCGACGGGACAGAAAACAGGCGACAGGACAGAAAACTGTGTTTACCACGTCGTAGACGGGCCAGTCGGGGGTCTGAGCCTCACAGAAGCCGCTGTCGGAGAAGTTTCCTGTGGCCAGCGAGATGTTCTGGCAGGAGCAGGGGAACAGCAGCTGGGAGCTGTTGACGATCACCATGTTCCCGCTCCAGTCCAGACGACCGGTCCAGCCGCAGCACTCCATCTACAGAACCAGAACACACGCGCATCATCAGCACACTGCACCATCCTGCAGCTCCACCAGCAGCAGAGCATGAATCTGACCTCAGATCAGAGCGTCCGACTCACATTCCTCTGGATGAAGTCCCAGGCCTGCTCCGTGGTCGAGTTGCTGCCGGGATAGTTGTCCAGAACTTTAGTGACGATCTTTGACATCTCCTCGTTCAACTGAAACCAAACAGATGAAATAAACGTCTCGTCACGCTAAAATACAAGCTAACATGTCTGAGAGGGAATAGTTTCAACTTGAGCTAAAAAAAGAGATTTTTTATCTGTTATATCTTTTTTATTTTCTCGTTTGATAGAATCAAACCGAAACAACGAACAGAATCGAGGCCGTCTGTGTTAATGCTAACGGCTCAGAACCAAAGTGGTCCAGTTGTTTTCCTCCGGAGCCGTTAGCTCGCTGTCAGATCGGACGAGTCTCTGCAGATTTTTTCTGATTGTTAGTGGAATATTTGGGTCAAACACAACAAATCAGCCGTTTCTTTTGGGTTTCTTTTTTTTTTGCAGAGACTTTGATGATCACCGAATCATCTCAGCATGATGATCACAAACAGTGAGCCCGGTTTCTAAAAAGTCAAACTGCTCCTTTAAGTTGGTCACACTGAGGGGATCTGCTGGATATTTACCAGCACTAATGTTTTTTTATCAGCGCCGCGTTTCGCTGTATTTCTGAATAACTGTGTTTCATGACTCCGGCATGTCTGCTGGCAGGAGTCACACATTCCTGCGGGGAAGACTTTTGGCAGCCGGATCTGTAGAAATCTGAATTTGTAGGAAAACCACAATGTTGCGAATAAAAAAGCACCTGAACGGGCCGAACGGATCCAGACGCAGGAAATCACCCGGTCACCGTTAGTAAATCTTCTCTGAGAGCCTCGAACCTGCAGACTGAGAATCTCAAGGCCTCGGCAGGAAAACAGACGCTGTGTGAGCGCTTCAGTCCGACGGATCCAAAAAAACAGATCCAACAGAACCGAACTCTGATTTTTTATTCTGCTCAGATTATTTAAAGGATGTCTGGATCAGGAAGGACGCCTCAGAACCAAGTCTGACACTTTTTCTGTTTATTGTAGAGAGGAAGCTGCATGTCATCTGATAAACTGCCCTCCAGTGATGTCACTCAATTTGCATTATGGGTAATGTAGTTCAGCAGGTTCACCCATTAAATGTGAATCCATTTATTATTCACACTGCAGCAGCGCTGACAGAGAGGAAATGTTAAACTATCGTACCGGAGGCTTGAAACGATTGTATTTGGGGGGTGAAATGATCATTTGCGAGTCAGAACCATCAGAACCAAGAGGCAGAGATGAAAAACTGCCGCATCGAAACAAACTCAAATCGAAAACTTCAAGCTTCACCTTCAAGTCGCTTCGGCCTGAGATCGTATTCTGTGATTCTGATCGAGTCAGGAAGTAAATTAAAATGAGACTAAAACCAACCGCTAACGTTAGCATCACAGAGAGGCCAAACTCTCAGCTCAGCAGCTCCAATGAAGATAATAATGACTTTTAAATCAGTTTGTGATGTCGTCATCACACCTGACCAGCTGTTTGGAGCCATTTTAATTCATTCAGGTTGGTTTTACGATTTAAATAAAGTCTCCTGCTGCTTCAGTCGTTCAGCTCCAGAAATGCTTGTGTTTTTTTGGCTGAAATGTTCCTTTAATGTGTAAAATTGGTGGAGTTTCCCTTTAAAAGAGTTGATGACTTGCTGTAGATTCACTAAATAAACCAGTTACAGTTGAGTTAACGAGCTTTAACGTCTTCTGCTGCGTTTGTTGACGCTGTCAGACATTAATAAGCCGGAGACGTCAAAGCTTTAATGAACGATCTCGTTCACGGCTGTAAACAGAAACTGGATGTTGACATGAACGTTCGCTCTGAGCTGGAGACGGTGATTACTGCTCCTCACGTGACGTAAACACAGAACAAGATCTCTGAACACGTGTTTTAAATCAGAGTTAATTACAGCAACGCTCATTTAAACACGCGGCCGTCTGTATTTACCCCGAACGGAGAACAGAAACTCCCCCGAGTGTGTCAACAGTTCGACTGGTGAGACGTAGAATTAACTCATTTACACAGCGAGAGGCGACACGGACCCGACAGCTCCTCGTGTGGTACTGAAGTCAGAACGATCAGGGACCAGAACCAGTCAAAGTCTCAGTCCGGAGGTCGTTTTGAGTTCAGTGTTGTCGTCAGTTTCACCGAAGACGTCTCAGATTTGACAGAATCGTCGCGTTGCTGCTCTGTGATCAGATAAATCAGCTCGAAAGAAACAAACACAAACTTCTTTCATCAACATGCTGATGACGTGACAGTCGTCAGGGTCAGAGGTCACGCTGCAGTGATCGTGCAGCCGGAGGTCAAAGCAAAAAACTGCTAACAAACCAAATAATCCGTCCTGATTCTTGAATATAACTGCTGAATATAACAAAATATTCCTTCACTGTCAAATATTCCTGGTTATCACAATAGAGAAGACGAGCCATCAGACAAAATGCTGCATCAGAGGTTTTTAGAGTAATCTCTGCACATTAATGTAACTGATTACTGTCAAAGTTTTACTCTGAAACTGATTCCTGAAGTTCAGAAAGCAGCAAACTCGGGTTGAAGTTTGAAGTTAAAGCGTTTTTCACTTTGGATCTTCTGGTAATCGTCTGTGATCTCAACACCGTGTGAATCTGAAAACTACATTTCCACCGACTTTAATCTTTATACTTCAGTGAAACACTCAGTCTTGATCATATTCGTCCCTCTGAGAATCAGCATGTTGGTGATTTTGTGCTTCTTTATTTAAACTGCTTCAGAGATCTGAAATAATACGTTTAACAGAATATATTTTGAGGTTTGGAGCAAAGTGTTTTATATACACTAATAAACATAGTTAGAGATTAGTTAGATATTGGGACGCGGGTGGATCAGAGTCGGATGAGGTGTGTCACATTATTTTTTACTAGGGACCAAAAATGTCAAAGAATAAAATAATCAAGTGAAACAGAAAGTTGGTAAATCACGTCTGAACTACGTTAGTGATTCGGCTTCTGGAGAGCAGATGATGTTCACATCCAGGAGATGATGTCAGTGTAAACACTACAGGTCTCTGAGCTCGGCTGCAGGTGATCCTTCAGCCTCTCTGCTGCGTCTCAGGTGAGGCAGCAGAGGGCGCCGCCGTGCTGCTGTCACATCGACCACACGTCGCCTCCTCAGACTCGTCCTCTCGCTCGGTGGCGTTCGAGTCGGACAGAATCAGCTTCATGTTTGTCACGTTTCTGCTCGTGATGCGTGTCGTGACACATCGAGGGCGTGAACCATCAGGTGCATCACAAACAGGTGTGAACCAAAACTCAACATTCCTTCTGTCAGAATCCCCCGGCATCGTTCACTGATGCAGGGGCGAGAGGCTGGAGAGGAAGTGACATCATCACTCACCACAGACTTCTGGAAGTAGATGAGGGCGCCGGCTGCGATCTGAGCGATGAGGATGAGCAGGAGGCAGGTGAAGTACTGAGGAAGACGAGACAGATGTTAGACCTGAAACAAACAACACAACATGTGTGTGTGCGTGTGTGTGTGTGTGTGTGGGGCACAGCTGGATCACACCTGGACTGTGACGACAGCTGATGTCAAAGCAGGAAGTTAAGAATCGGCTGATAATTCATAATAAACACTGAACGTATCTTCAACACACACAAACTCACTACAGCACCACATGTGGATTCATCCGCTGCTGAAAATAGTCCCAACAACTGCACTACTTCCTCCTTTTGGTGTGACAGAAGCTACAGTGAGCAGCTGTTAGAGGAGATTATATATTTGTCAAGTTTAAAGGTTTGTATCTTCAGTGAACTCTGAGCTGAGAGCGACAGGAAGTCACAAAGAGTTTTGTCGTTTTTTGTTTTTTTTGTGGGACAACGACTGAAACATATGAGAACATTTTCTGCAAAGATTAGATAAAAAAACAAAAAAAAACAAGATAGGAATGGAAGTTACGCCTGGACGTGATGAATCTCTCCCAGCTGTCGCTCGTCTGTCTGGTTAGAAACGACGCCGGCACAGAAAAAAAAAACTTGTTAAACTGGGATTTTAAACGTTGATTTGTAGATGAAACTGTGATTTCCTGTCTGGTTACAACATCAACGTGTCACGAAACACAAACTGTGTTTTTATCTAAATCATTTTGAGAATTTGCACATTTCCAGGCTGAAGCTCATCTCGTCATTTCAACACATTTCACTTGTCTTTCACATAAAAAAGGTTTTAAACAATAAACTGTGTACTGCAAACAAAAAGCCTGATAAGAGCAGTTTTATATATTCATATAAAATAAAACATTGTATAAAATAAACACGCAGCTTCAGTCTCTGTTAGCGTCCTCGTGGCTCAGCGGGTTTGCAGTCGTATATTCTTAGTGATATTTCTTACAGGTTCATAAATAAAACTCTGTTGTTGGAGGCAGATTCATCCTCAGAGATAAACTGTTGTATTTCCACAGTAAACCCTCGACGTCTTAATGTTTCGTGCTCATGTTCGTACGGCGCGACACACTCACCAGGCCGAGCAGACAGCGGATCTCATAAATGGCGCCCAAGCAGCCGATGAAGCCCATGAGCATGGAGAAAGCTCCGACCCCGATCAGGATGTAGCAGGCGATCTTTACAGCTGTGGAGTTATCTGACGGAGGAGAGGACAGATGTTTCAGACGCATTCACACACGAGGTTTGTCTTAAACATCTTTTTAACGTCATCATTTTAACATGACGACAGCAGACGTCCAGGTTTAGTTATCAAGTCTACGATGAAACAACACAGAATCAGAACATCTGGAAGATTTATTTCATATTTCATCGTCACGATCAGCTGAGAGACAAGAACAGCAGATATTTTAATGAAAGTCAGAGTTTTGCAGGATCTTCTGGGAGCTGCAGCGCTCCTCCTGCTGTCGGCTGATGAAGCTCCACAGGCTGAGATTTCTCTTTATCGATGGATGTGACTCATAAAGACCTGAGAGTCGGTTCTCCAGTTCCCCACAATCAGTGAGTGACTGTGAACAAGCAGCAGGCTGGAAGAAAACACGTCAGCATGTCGACGTCTGCCAGCTCAACGATTAAAGACCTCCTGGCCTCAAGGAATCATGGGATACTCCCGCGGGGGATCAGAGGAGCAGCAGCTTGAAAGAAAACCACGACGAAGGCGAACGAGGAGAGTTTATGATGGAAAATCTGGCTGCAGAGGGGGAGGAGTGAAACCCTGCGTGTGTTGAAGTGCTCTGACACACATTTCCATGTTTTAAAGTTCAACCTGAAACCTGCAGGACGACCAGAAGAGACGAGAGGTTTCTCGCTCCTCCTTTGGTCTCAGGTTAGTCTCTGAGTTCACCATCCAGGAAGTAGCAACGGGCCAGCAAATGAAACGCATCTTGATGCAGAATTCTTACACGTTATATCTTTAAAGGAGCACTACGTATGTTTTGGAGAAGAAATTCCAACTCATAAATATTAATGAGGTGATAAGACAAACTCAGAAATGTTTATTTTATCCATCAGCGAGGAATAAAGTCCCAGAACACTGTCTGAAGATGGAACTGTGGCAGGGTCCGCCACATATAAACAAAGTGTCCTTTGAGGTCAGTTTGTTTCCTTTGCACCATTTGTGCGATTTGTGTTTTTTTTTCCGTCGGAGCAGAAATGAAGTCTGATTGTGATTCAGCTGCGCAGTCGTCTACCAGTCCGGTTACAGCGGCACCAGAACCACCGTGATCAGCCTGTGAGCCCATAACGGGTCCGCTGACACAAAGATAAACTGTTGAGTTAACTCTGCTGCCGTCGAATGACCGAATCCTCGACCTCGAAGAAACCCTCAAACCTCGGCCCATCCTCCCTCCTCTCGCCTCGGACAGACCGGTGATGTAGTGCGAGTGTGTGTGGTGATGAGTGTGTGGTGATGAGTGTGTGTGTGTGGTGATGAGTGTGTGTGGTGATGAGTGTGTGTGGTGATGAGTGTGTGTGTGTGTGGTGATGAGTGTGTGTGGTGATGAGTGTGTGTGGTGATGAGTGTGTGTGGTGATGAGTGAGGCGGTGAGCGCACTGGGCTGATGTGATGCATGCTGATGCTGGACGGAGCAGAAAGAGCCCAGTGTCTGATGGGACGACACCTGCAGAGAGGCTGCGGTCCACGGACAAACGTCCTCAGTGACACACACACACACACACACACACACACACACACACACACACACACACACACACACACAGTCTCTCTATCACACTAGCTCAATGTCTGTCTCTATATCTCTGCATCAACACGTCTTCAGTCGTCTCTTTCTGTCTCGCTCACACTGCTCGTCTCTTTCTTCTTCTTCTCCTCTCAGCTCATAAACTCTTTCTGTTTCTGTTTTACAGAGATGAAGGCTGATATCAGAGGTCGTGTACAGATCTGGAGTCAGTGCGTGGTACATCTGACCGTTTATCAGCTTGATCCAACATCACATTTTGTTGATCCAACGTTCATCGTGTAGGATTTTGTTCCAGGTTTGTAACACGTCGCTCCTGAACCGACTGTTTAATATTCAGAAGCAAATCTTACTTTCAATAAACATCTGGATCTGCTGGACAGATGTTACAGCAGCAACGTGATTAAAAAAGTCAAATCTTCTACAGATATCAGAGTCAGTAACGACGTCTCTTCTTCTTCTTCTTCTTCCATTTCTTCTTCACACATATTAACAGCCTGCAGCCAGAACTTGGCCTGGTTTCGGCCCGTTCATCGTGCCTCCATGTGTGTCGGCCTACATGCTCTCTACAAGTGGATTAGTGTAAAACGGTCCACTGGAAAAAAACAAAAAAACATATTGGCTTTTTGTTTCGGTCATGCTTTTAGTCTTCGATGCACTGAAACCAGCCGGAGAGCTGCTGGAAACAGTTTAATCCCTCGTAAATCGACAATAAACGGACATAGAAACATGACTTCACCTAAAAATATTAACTAATGTCAAAGAAAGACACTTAAAATGACTGAAAACCAGTGAAATGATCTGTCACGCAACAACAAAACCTGAAAAAAGTAATCTGTGAAGTGTTTAGAGGTTTGAAATAAAGTGGAAACAGCTGTTTTTTTGCTTCAGCTCTCAGACTTGCTTCAGCTCAGCAAAAAGGGAAATACAGCAAATTATTCTGAATTACGTTTCTATTTTTAACACAATCTGCAACCAAACATCTGATAATAAGATCAGGAAACAAACTGACCAGGATGTGAAACCACACAAATAACTAACGAGTTAATGAAGTCGTATGACTTCCCAGAGAATCCGAGAAGAATTCAGCAATAAAGATCCGATTATTTAACGAAGCTTCAGTGTTCAGGAAGAGAAACTCAGAAACTTACTGAGGACCACGATGAAGCTCTGATTGTCCAGCAGGAGCCAAAGTCCAAAACCCATGATGACGGTGCCGCACAGCTGGAGGACACACACACACACACACACACACACACACACACACACACACACACACACACACACGTCAGATATATAAACAACACTGACATGTAAACTGTTGTTTCTTTTAATCATGTGACACTTGAACACAGGAGCCACAAGGTCAAATGTGCCGACGATGCGTTCAGGCTCTGCAGGTCTTCATCAGAAAATCTCAACGTGCTTGTTTTTATTTTTCCATTTAAAACTGATCTGCCGTCCGCATCCTGTTGAGTCGACCTGTTTTTTTGTTGTGTAACGGCTCCATAAACTAGTGAATTCCAAATCACGGCCTCGTAATTAAAAAAAAAGCCTCCAGCCGGTTTCAACGTTTGCAAAACTTTATGTGAAGCGAACAGAAAAATCAGGCTCGGAGAGAAAAGTGGGACTGAAACTAAACTGAACAGACCTGAGCTCATGTTACAGTCGGCAGCACGGAAACAAACTGAGGCTCAAAAACAAGTAAAAGCTTCTTACAGAAGTTTTGATAATAAACGTTTGAAGAGTTTTCTCTTCTGTTACGACTCTTTATGGTGCATTCGTGACGTGAAACGTGGCGTCAGTGACAATAATGTAACACTTCAGATAAAAAATAAGGAACGTGGTCAAAAGGTGATTTAAATAAACCTGTGCAGACCCGCAAATGTTGGTGGGAAGTGATATTAATGACTTCCTGACTTCCTCTTTTTTCTACAAGTGTAGAGCGACGTCGCTCTGAAGCTCTTCGCCTCAGATCACAGATCCTCAGACGAGGCGCGAGGAGGAAACGAGACCGCGAGCTTCACCGTGGTAACGAGGCCACGAGCGCCTCATTCAGGTTCTCTGAGTTTTAATTACAGCTCAGGATGACGAGTCGACTCGAGAGTCTAACGAGACTTGAACAGAAAAATAACTGTCAAAACACAAATGATTGATCTGTGATTAATCCACTGAATCACCTGATGGATCGAAGTTTCCAACATTGTCGGATTATTTCAGGATTTATTCATTATAAATTTGCTTTATTACAAATGTTAGTGTGATTCTACATTTGGTCAGTTACCTAAAAATGATGATGAATGAAAAAATAGAACGTGTGAACATGATGTGACACTGAAAACAGATCTTCAACTCTTTAAAAAAGGGACAGTTCACCAAAAAAAAGGAACATTCAGTCATCTTCTCCTTGCTCAACGCTGATGGAAAGTCATTTCTGGAGCTTCACAGTAAAACAGTGTTATCCTACACAGCTGAAGGAGCTGAGGACTTGTTTTAAAACATAAAATAACAACAGATAAAAACATAAAATGGCTCAAAACGGCTCGTCTGAGTCTCTGGAAGTTAAAAAACTGACAGCTACAGTGAAGATTTCAGCTTTAAAAAGTCAAATTAAATCAAGTCTCCAGCTTCTTCAGTTCCAACTAACTAGAGGGGAGTCAGAGGCTTTAAAACTGTGTGTGGGAGTGTCCTTACAGAGTGTGGGAGTGTCCTCACAGAATGTGGGAGTGTCCTTATAGAGTGTGGGAGTGTCCTTATAGAGTGTGGGAGTGTCCTCACAGAGTGTGGGAGTGTCCTTATGGAGTGTGGGAGTGTCCTTATAGAGTATGGGAGTGTCCTTACAGAGTGTGGGAGTGTCCTTACAGAATGTGGGAGTGTCCTTACAGGGTGTGGGAGTGTCCTTACAGAGTGTGGGAGTGTCCTTATAGAGTGTGGGAGTGTCCTTACAGAATGTGGGAGTGTCCTTACAGAGTGTGGGAGTGTCCTTATAGAGTTGGTAAGGACACGTGGATAAATTCATAAATGGAGATGATAAATATCCTCACATGACCTCATGATGATTTACGATTATTTACTCAAGATTATCTGATTGTTTGATCTCCGCGATGTAACAAAAACGTTGACTTAAAAAAATATGACAGTAAAGTGATTCTAGTCTGTTTTTTATTTGACTTTGTTGCGATTGTGTTGATGATACCGTGAATCGTGACTGTTTGGAAGATAATGACTGAGTGTTCCTTTTTGTGCGAGCTGCTGCTTTAAAAGAAATACTCACAAAGAAGATGAGGTTGAAGAGGAACAGGAAGTACTTGGTCGCTGTCAGGCAGCCTTTCCCCATGGTTCTGGTTCTGTAGACACAAGAACATTAGCAGGTGAGGTTATTGTTCTGTGTGAGAGCGGACATGAAGCTGTTCCCAGATCTGCCTGATGTGAACAAGTGGTGACAGATGCCACAGACCAGCAGACCTCCGTGGCTTATCTGGCCCGGCTGATGGTGATCCGGACTGGAGGGGGGGCTCAAATCCTGCAGGATTACACCCTGAAAACCAGCACGGCTACAATCACAAACTCAATCTGTGAGGACGAGGAGCGGCTCTCTCACGCTGTCAGTCTGTCAGATACAGATCAATACGTATCTGTAGGGAATCAATACTCCTGTAGCAACACGTGTGTGAGCCTCACGATGACGCAGACTAAGCTTCGTGTTGTGTCAACATTAGTTTGTACTCTGAGGATTAACACGACATCTGTTCAAAGATTTGTTTTGTTTTTGTAAATCTGCTGATTTTTAAGCTGCATTTTTAAGACGGGGGACTGTAATCGAGCACATTTACTCAAGTACTGGACTTCTGGGGTACTTTACATTTTTTATCTTCTACAGTTCAGAGGGAAATGTTGTGATTCTGTGTTTATCTGACAGCTGAAGTCAGGATCGATCTATTGAGGAAAGATCACTGATCGCTGATCTGGTCAAGCAGAAATTATTTGTGTTGATATTCAGCCGGAAATTGTAAATCACATTGTAAATATTTGACATCTGGAGATTTAGACTGTCTTTCTTTCCAATCACTCCCTTCCTTTAATTGATTAGTCTGTAAAAATGGTGAAAACGCTCATCACAATCTCCCAGAAGGTCTTTATATTGCTTCTTTCCTCCAGCCAACAGTCCAAAAAATCCAAACACTTTTTTTTTTAAGAAGCTGGGAGCAGAAAATGACTGAAACAATCAATCGATCGATTGACAAAATATAATAATTATAACTATGATTTGTTGTAGATGAAGCTTCCCAACTTCCCCACTTTACATAACTACAACTTTTTCATACTCATAGCCGAAGTTTTCAAATCCAAACACATTAAAAACTCAACCGACTCGATTCTACCAGCAGCTAAATGTCGACGACCTTCCTCCGTCTGTAGTGGCTCATATTTACAGAAATGCAGCCTGACATGAACGCAGCATCTCTTCACCTCCCTGCAGGCATCCCTCCTCCTCCTCCTCACCCCCTCGTACAGTAATGGCCTCTTACTGTCCAATAAATCTATGGAAATCTGGGTGAAATATGGAGGCCTGGCTCGATGTTTCCTCCTGGCAGTGAGGCCCGTAGCGTGAGCACAGGGCCCGTGTACCGACCCACATTCCCATCACTGTAACTGGGTTACTGTTACAGCGCCGCCTGTGCCAGTTTAGCGGGGTGATGGGGGGGGGGGCACCTGCAGGGATGACAGAGGGAGGAGAATATGTAATGGGAAAGATATTCTGGCAAACAGTCGCAGCGAAGCCAGATGGAAGATATTACAGAGTCCAAACAGAGCGAGCTGAAACCTTAACAAAGACCAGGAGAGACTGAAACCCCAAATTACCCTCCAACGTCTCAGGCCTGTTCTTAAAACGTAAACTTTGAGAAGATTACCGGGTGAAGGTTTCACTGATGAAAGAGCAATACAATGGAGAACGCTAACGTAGCATAAGCTAATTGTCACTGTCCAATTTTATTCAACCGCTTCTATCGGAGTATAAACAGCTGCAAGATATTAACTTTTGTGACAGAAGTACAAATATGTCGATGAAATAAACTGTCAGAGCTAAGCTACCAGGTTTCTGAGCATGCTAACTGTCAGCTAGCATGCTTTGCTTTCCCTTTTAACTTAATAATTATCTTTTTACTAAACAAAATGGTGAAGCCTACAGCGGAGAACAAAATGCAGGAAAAGGAAGAAAATGCTACATAAAAAAAAAAAACAGAGGGAAGCGCTAGTGTTAGCCTGGTTGGCTATTGTGTTAGCAGCTAGCTCGCCTGTGGTGGTTGTTCACCAGTAAACATTCACAACAACAACAACTTCTAGAACTAAATATTTTCCAAAGACTAATTTCACTGTGACTTTTTCTGCTGCAACGTACAAATCCATCAAATTTATTGCTAAGCTAACAAGCTACTGAGCTAGCTAACTGACAATTAGCAGGCTCAACAGAGGGACGAGGGCGATGCTAACTTCCTGTTCCATCGCTACACCTCTTTGTTTTGTAAGCAGCTAGCTTGACTGGTCTAGTTTTCACCAACTGGCTCTGCAGGCAGTCACAACAACACAAACACCGACGGTTGAATATTTTCCCACTGATTAATTGTCGCCGTCATGTTTTTGTTTTGTAACCAAGCACGAACATGTCTTCTGAATGCTCGCCAGCAAGCTGCTAGCGTAGTCAAAGACCAACAACAGCAGCTCAGTAACGGACAGAAAACAAACAAAGTGCTCGGGGAGATTGTGATTAAATAGCATTAGCATGTTCTTGGCCGTAAGCTAGCAGGCTACAGTTGGTCACCAACTTCTTCCCAGAGGAAAAAGAGATATCAGTTCATGATTCACACAGGAGGCTACTTGCTACGCGTCTTTGTTGGTTTGGTCTAAATAAAATGGATAAAATGAAAAATATTGGCAGACTGATCCTTTAAATGACATCACGGTGCCTTCACTGACCCAAAACATGACAAACGTTCATGAAAACTCCTTCTGGTCGGACAAAAGTCTCCCGAGACAAAAGCTTTGTGTGCTGAGCAGCCGCAGCACTGAGCGGCTCCGTGGCAACTTCTAAATTTAACAGACGTCTGCTTCGGGTTCGTACACGATGTTTTCATTTACTCGTCATCCTGAAGCGTTTTCTAAAAGTTTTTAACATACAAAACACAGAGAAGAGTCTATTTACAGCTGCTGCTTCTCTCTAAAGTCTGTCGGTGCAGAAATGTGCAACAAGTCAAAAACAGAACTGTGACCCTGACGACCCGCAGAGAGTCTGCAGCTCAACAGCGAGTGTGTCGAGAACCGGACCATGAGTTTAAATGATTTTTTTTAAATTTTTTTTTTACTGCAGGTCGAACGTGTGGCGTCAGAGGTTTTGACCCAGTTCACACAGACAGTAAACTGGGTCCAGTCTGACCCGCCTCGCCGCTCACACAGAACGAAAGACCCAGTTATAAAAACAAAACAAAACACAGAGCGCGCTATTGACCGCTAGTGTGCTGAAGGGAGGCAGCCGTCACACACACACACACACACACACACACACGCACACACACACACACACACACACACCAGATAACACTTGAACACACGAGGCGCTGAGCTCGTCTCTGCTGAGGCTGCAGAAAACACTCAGTGTCTCTCCTTCAACACGAGTCCTGCTGAGGTCAAAGGTCAAACACTCTTCAGATCCACTCAGATCGGCCAGAGACTCATGAAGTAAAGAGTCAGTGTGTGTTCTGTTGGGCTCAGACTGCTGATGTCAGGCTGATAGAACCCCAACAGATGAAAGACGTCGGCAACAGAAAGACGAACATGTGAGAAATGTTTCTGATTTCGTATTCAGTGCCGTCGACCAATCGGAGCAGAGCGTGGTGTCAGCTGACTCCTGTATAACTGACACAAACACTTGTTTATAATTCAACACATGATATTAAACTGAAGGTGTCAGAGAGCTCGACTGTAAAAGACTCTGAGTGAAAGGAGAAAACATAAATCAGGTAAATAACAACAAATATTTAGTTTTTCCTGTAAACCAGCTGATTCTGATTCTGATTCGGGTCCTTTGCCACTCGGTCGGTCGATTGATACGTACATCTCGACTGCGTCAGGTAGAGATCTGCAGTCAAACACTGACATTTGTTGGAAGATCACGTGTTTGTCAAGTGTTTGTGTTGGTTTAACATCCAGAACCAGAGGAGACACGACCCGGGTTTTCAAGAAGGGCCAAGAAAGCCACGTGGATTATAATCAGAGGGGTCGTAAATCACATCTGGAGGACAGAAGTGTCGCACTAATTATACAGATGTGTGACTGAATTACCACTTTCATGACAAGCAGGAGGAAGTTCCAGTCCAAGTCACAGCTTTTTATAAAAAATCAGCTGTAAAACACAAAACAGTGTTCAACACGATCTGATTCCATCTGAGTTACTCAGATTTGGAGATTTAAGACACAACTTAGAACATCTGATGAGTCTTAATGATCTTCGTCTTGTGTCCTCAGTTCTCGAGCCTGACTGAAGTTCTGTTATCGACGTGTTTGTCAGCAGATATGAAAAAAAGTTTTAAACTCTGGATGAGATTCAACACGACGAGCTGCAGCAGCAGAGACGAACCTCCAGATCAGATCACTGCCGTTTCATTCGCTGGTTTAGCTCTGAGTTTTAAAGAAGAAAACAAACTCCTCCTGCTCCTCCTCCTGCTGCTGCTGCTGCTCCTCCTGCTGCTCCTCCTGCTGCTGCTGCTCCTCCTGCTGCTCCTCCTCCTCCTGCTGCTGCTGCTCCTCCTGCTGCTCCTCCTCCTCCTCCTCCTCCTCCTCCTCCTCCTCCTGCTCCTCCTCCTCCTGCTGCTGCTGCTCCTCCTGCTGCTCCTCCTCCTCCTCCTCCTCCTGCTGCTGCTGCTCCTCCTCCTCCTCCTCCTCCTCCTGCTGCTCTTCCTCCTCCTCCTGCTCCTCCTCCTCCTCCTCCTCCTCCTCCGGTTGTACCAGGCACAACAACACACAGCTCTCTGCTGCTGAGCGACAAACGACACTCGATGAGGAAACTGAAGATCGGAGCAGTTGGATCTGAACAGAACCGAGTCGAGGGTTTTATCTGACGGCTCGATGACACATTTTACTGTCAGTGTTGAAGCTACTGTCACGTATTAAAAGCTACAAATGCATCAGAATCAAACACATTAAACAACCAACTGAACACCCCTCGTCCTACCCTTCCCTCACAGCCCCTCCATGAGGAGCATTTACTCCCCAAGACAAAGTCCCACCAGAACTGTGCTGTGATTGGCTCGTACCTGCTGCCTCGACGCGTCCTGAGTGGACGTTATTACAGCAGCAAAGGAGGACGTCAGGTGAAACCTCACGAGGAGCGACAAGTCGGTTTAAGAAGGAGTTCAGGTTGAAAAAAGCAAAGGAGGCCGTTGTTAAAGAAGTCGTGAGATTGAAACCGTCAGAAAAGTGACAAAACTGTTGTTAAGTCCAGTCACGATCTGTTCCTGAACAGAACCGAGTCGTTCTGGAACCTGAAGGAGGAGCGACTGGAAACTGAAAATAAAAAGGACTCGTGCTCACGTGTCCGTTTAAATGTCTTGATTTTGGCCTTTTGATTTTGTTTCTCTGTATCTGGCGTGACGTTCTGGTTCTGGTTCTGGTTCAGGGACTTTTCTCTCGTCTCTGTCGGGACTTGTTCTGATGTTTGTTTGTTTGTTTCAGCAGGTTTCTGTGTCACACGCACTCGGAGAATGCAGTCGAGCCGGTTCTGCCGTCCGACGTGATGACATGTGTCTGACAGATATCAGCCTCCTCGTGGACGCCGACTGTTTGTCTCCGAGTCGACACAGCTGCAGATTTCACTCGACAGGCGGCTGCTGTTCGTTCCTCCGCTCAGTGAAATAATCCACCACAGTGAACATGAAGCAACTTTCTGTTTCGTCTGTTCTGAGCTGCTTTGTGTTGCAGATAAAAATCCCTCCACAGCTCTCCTCTCTGTTCACAGCTCGCTGAGGAGCAGCAGAAGCTAACGACTCGTTCAATCACACGACTGTTTGATGATAAAAGAAACGAGCGCGTAGCTGAAGCCGACACCTTTAAATTACTTATTTTATTCTGATAAAAAAAAAAACCCAGAAACTGTTCTGTTTATTTATAAAAGAAAACTCAGTAAATGTTCAGCAGTTAAGTGTCGTGCGTTACGATGATACGTTTGTTTGTAAGTGTTGAAGCTCCTTTAATCAGCTCAGCAGAGAAACGTGAGCAGTCGTCATTTTAACACTTTAACAGTGAATCTCTGCAGAAGTTAATCAAACGTCACCAGACTCCATTTAAAAAACGTTTAAAATAGTCTGTGAGACGTTGAATTCAAGGAAACGTGATAAACTTTGCGACTGTCCAAGACAAATTCTTAACTATTATTCCCCTCATGTAAATTCATTACACATAAACTAACTTCAAATAGAATTATTGTGTCCCAGCGACCGTGACTGGTTTAATTAAATGTCTCTCTTGTTAACAGACTGAGCTCGTTGTTTCGTTCCGCTGCACTCTGAAAACAATCATCTTTTCATCTTTTCATCACTTTTCAATTCATATAACGCTCGTGTTGTGAAATGTGTCGCAACAACAACAACAAATGTGTCGATGCCATTTTTGATTCCTTGAAGTCTTTGAGAGTCGACTCGTTCGGTCTCGTCTGCTGTGAAGTTCACAGACTTCACGTGCAAACACGAAGAGTTTCTCCAGGACGCATTTCGATCGGAAGTCGTGGAAAACGACTCGGAAACATCGACTCGGTCTTGTGATGGACGGCGACGTGAGATACTGACGACATCAGAGTTGAAGAGATCTGTTCATTCACTGATTACTGTCGAGAATGAGAAAAAAGGCGACTATTTTAAGATTATGTTCATTATTTAGTTGTTTTTCAAGCACAAAACACCAAATGTGCCTCTTAAGCTTCTTACGTCTGAGGATTTACTGCCGATCTTTGAAACTGAATCGTCTGTGAGCTTCTCATCGTCACTTTGTGCTCCGAGGAAACAATTAATAACGATAATAATTATCAGATTAACAGAGTGAGGATTAAAGTAACGACTGCTGAACTTCTGCATCTTGTTGATTTTCTACGTTGTGATGTCATCAACCTGCTGCTCGTCACTTCAGACTCTCTGCAGCTGTGTGTGTGTGTGTGTGCGTGTGTCTTACACTCTTTGACTCATGCAGAAATGTGCAGGAGGAGCCACGACAACAACAACAACATCAACATCAACGACGACAATGACAACAATCGTCTCTTTTGTCTCGCTCGTCCTCGACGCTGCTGCTGAACGGCTCTCCATCTATTTACAGCCTCGAAATTTAAATCTCATGCTGGAGCAGCAGAACAAACAGACGATTCATCTGACGCTCGTGTTTATCTGCTAAAACTTAATATTAGCTTAGCTTAGCATACAGACAGGAAGCAAAGGGAGAAACAGCTACAGCAGCTTTACTCCAAAGTCCACAAGTACCCGTGAAGCTCAGTGCTGCCGGCCTGCTGAGTTTCAGCTCCGGGTTTATAATTTCACAACATCAACTGTGTCGACCGACCAGCCGTCTCCTCTGGAGCAGCAGAGACGGGATCCCTCACTGGCTTCCCACCAGTTAAAAGCAACTGACTGTGTGGCTGCAACACAAAACTACTGTAACCTTCAACAGCTGGAAAACAGGATTTGGCTCCAAGTAAAAAGATCTTTCAGCCAGATTTGTTTCCAAAAAGTTACAGAAGACAGAAAACTGTCAGAGTCTGTTGATATTTAAAGTCCTACACACATAAAAGTTCTGCTACATGTGTGAAAGAAGTAGAATGCGGCTTTTTTACAGCTCCAGATGAAGCTGCATGTAATCTGATAAACTACCTCAAGTTGCATTGTGGGTAATGTAGGCAGCGGGTTATAAAAAGCAGTCCACCGGTCTAGAAGTGCTCTCCTGTAACACTGTTGGACAGTTTAAAAACAAAGCACAGATTTCATCTTTTTTTAATCCACACATTCTGCTTCCTTTTCAAACCTGACGGCCTACATTACCCACAATGCAGCTTCACCACAGAGTGACATCACTAGAGGGATATCGTCAGATCACAGGCAGCTTCCTCTGGATGTCCGGAGGAACGAATCAGGGTCACATCACCTGTAATCCATCCACCTGACAGGTGTGTCCTGGGCTCGTCACAATAAAAGCCCACTCTATAATTAGTTGTTTTATTTTGAAAGAAGCGTATCTATGTGCCCAGAAAATAAAAATAAAAAACTCTTAAATATTTTATTTTAACCCATGATTACAGCTGATGATCAAATAATCTGATTAGTTTCTCTCATTGATGCAGCTCCAGTTCACCACACACACACACACACACACACACACACACACACACACACACACACACACACACACACACACACACACACACACCTGAAACACACCCCCCAGGGTCCAATTTAACAATGAAGCTTTCAGCTTTTCTTTCCAGTAACAAAAGTTGAAACTCGACACACCTCGACTCACTCACCCTCCTGCTCCACGATTGAGAGACGCCCTCTTCTCACCGTGAGAGCTTGTTGATCAGAGACACCCGACACACCTGTCTGTCGTTCACCTGCGTGTGAGACAATACGAAGCCGTTCTGAACTTCAACACCGGCTCCACACCTCGTCCGGAGAAACCCGAGGACTCGGAAACAAAACGTGTAAATACAGAAATACTACGGACGTGGCAGCCGTCCAATAAACAAAACAGATAACAACAAAGAATCATTTTATCTACCAGCTGTTCTGTTGGCGGGTAAACATCAGAAAATACTGGACGATCAATCTTTCAGCTTTTCTCCCAACGAACCAAAAACACAGAAGTTTTTCCACTCGGCCTCAGAGGACGAACAGCAAACGGTCACATGTGAAAGCTGCAGCCAGGGAAACAATCAAACTGAGAACAGAAACCAATCATCAAAACAGCTGCCGATCAATATTCTGTTGATCATCAGACTGTGACTGTGTGAGGGGGGAACCAAAACCCACAACATGCCAATTTCTACATACTGTTGCTTTAAATCATCTTGTGACCCTTCAGAGGGAATAAACAACCTAATCATGTCGTATGTGATCATGGGAAACACTCACAGACGCACATTTAGTTTTATATTTAGTATTTTTACACTGAGGTTCATTTTCCTGATGTGAACCTGCAGCTGAACATATAACTGAAGGTTTGAAGCTGCTCCTGATCTGCAGCTTCCTGGCTGTGGTGTCGGTGACTGAGGAAGAGGAGGGCGGCTGCTCTTCACCCAGACAAAGAGAGCTTCTGCCCGGGCTCGTCAGTCAGCGAGCGAGCCCCGCCCACCGCAATTAATTCAACGTCTGACCGCTCGGTGGCAAAAAAAAAAAGAAAAAGAAAAGAAAAAGAAAACCAGTTCGGGGCCTCGCAGACGACTCGAGGCCCGCTGAAAGGAGCAAGCTGTGCCGGTTACCATGACGACGCTGCAGGGGAGGAGGAGGGGGTTGTGGGAAAAATGGAGTCGTACTCGCACTCAAACTCACTCCCACAACGTGAAGCATGTAAACAAGAGGAGACAAACAACCCGACAGCTCTCCTGTTTCCTACTGCACTCAAACTCACCACAGCCATCACCAACACACTGGATCAATCACTGGACCAGAAACTGATTTATTCTGATTCCTAATCAATCAATCAATCAACCATTTTCAACTGTTGGATGCAAACAAGTACAAGTACACGTTTGAGGTACTTTTACTCTTATATTTGCATCTTATGCTGCCGTTACTTTGACATTAAATCCTCCATGTTGTTGTTCGTGAGCAGCTCAAACTTCATTCTAACCGACAGATAATTTACCTGCAGGCTAATTCCACCAAACCAGGTGAGCAGGTTACAGCCTCAGTGTGAGTCTGCAGGTAACTTCAGGTCACATTCAGCTGAACCCGTCTTCTAAATGGAACCAAGTACATTTACTCAAATACTCTATTCAAGTACAAATTTAAGGACCCGTGTTTTTTTACATTTTAAGCAACTTTACACGACTTCATTCCATCTCTGAGACAAATATCGGACGTTTATTTTTCAGATGATGTTGATTTTAAATAAGTTGAATATTCTGACGCTGAGCTGCACTGCAGGCTGTGAAACCGTGTGGAAGTTGTGGATTATTTCAAGGTTTGTTGAATATCTGAATTGCTGTTTTCAATTTGTGTGGAGAGATTCTGAAGGAGGGAGAAGAGCTGCGAGATCAGGTTTTACTTCAGTGAGGAGAAGAGAAAAGTTTAACTAGTAAGAACATTTATAAAAGTGGAAAAAGTGGATGGAGATAAACTTCATGTCGCAGCAGTAAAACACAACGTGCACGTTAACGCAGCAGCGTTGATCCAAAACATCTGATTCAACCGAACAACAGGAAACATTTTCATACTTTAAGTACAATTTGCTGCAGGACTTTAATATCTGAAGTATCTGAAAACTTCAGGTTGGACTCGTGTTGAAGATCTCAGACTGAGTCAAACTGGCACGCAGCTCCTGAAAAAAAAAAAAAGTGACTTCTGAGTGAAAAACTTCTGGCTTCTTGTCCAAACTTTAACCGCTAACAGCTGCTAACTCCAGCACAACATCGTCCCCTCGACAAGACAAACTCCTCGGTCTGTTCCCGCTGTATGGAAAGGTAATTAAGGTCACGCTGGCGACGAGGGGAAGCTTCGACCTGCAGCTGAACTGATTTACAGCCTTTACATGTTGAGGAGAAAAAAAGCAAAGCTGGGCGAGCTCTGAGGGAGGACGGGAGGAGGGAGAGCTGCAGTATCGACTGAGCCGTGATGCCACCATGCTCGACGCTGACCCACATTCCCATCTGCAACACAGACCGGCCGGTCCTCGTAAACACAGAGCGGTCCGCCTGTAAAAAGAGGTTCAGTCGATCGCAGCGCAGGAGGAGAGTGGCGAGAGTCTGATGGAGGCCTCGAGGCTGAAACGATCGGTCGATTAACGCATGTCACCGGCGAAATGATTGATTAAAAGTGTTCAAATGAAACTTCACAGCTCCAGTTTCTCTAACGTGACAATTTAGCACTTTTAAAATCATCGTTAACTGAATGTTTTTGTTGGTCAAACAAGAAGAAACATTTGTGAGTTGGACTGGAGCTCTACGATTTATGGAAAGATTATCCAAGGCTGCATTTTTTTTATTTCTAACAGTGTTAAAATGTGACAAACATCATCACAGTGAAGCCGACAGACTGATGTTGTTCTCCAGATGTAAGAAAACATGACAGTTTGACACGACGCCGACAAAAGTCACATCGTCGGGACTTTAAACTGTGACGCAAAAATAATCATTTCTACTCAACGTAACGTCTGTCAGAATCATCACAACATGATTATTTTACTGCATCGTGAAGTCGAGCTGCAGCGACATCACAGCGATGTTTCATCTCCTGACTTTTCACTAGATAACATGAATATCTCAACACAGACGACCACATCGTGATGTCGAACTCTTGAACGCAGACGAAAACCACAAGACTCAAGAAAGCCGAGTATTCTTGACGGCATTCCCGTTAAAGCGAAACTCTCACCGAAATACAACCGAGGCTTTTTTTGTTAATGTATATGAGTCAAATCTTTGTGTAAAATCATAATTACGATGAAAAAGTCACTTTTAAGATTTACCAGATTTTCATTTTCAATGGGAGTGCTACGGGCACTTTTACAACAGCATCAAAATCTCTATATTTAAAACAGTAAGAAGTCTGGACGCAACATGAAACGTTGCTGGTAGCATCACCAGGGTCTCTACACATGAACACCAGCACTGACAACACTGTTTGTGTACTAAAAAGAGAGTTTTTGAACAGCTCATGTCAGCAGTTAGCAGCCGATCAGGACTGAATAATCTGAATCTGCAATGTAACCAGTACTAAAGGTTATAAAATGTGTAGCTCTGATCAGATATCTGTCTCCTTGATCAATAATAATCAGTATCAGCCCTGATAAAAACAAATCAATCAATTGATCCCTGATCAATGTGACTGTCAGCTGATGAGTTATCTCATGTTAGCTGGGAGAGTTTCAGACTTTCCTCGTCTCGTATCTACTTTTACTTTCTCTATCTGTTTTATTTTCGTCCTCCAGCTGCCACAACAGCTGATCTCCCCCTCTGACGATCAATCAAGTCTCGGGCGTTAAGATGATTAACGATCGACTGATTGATCGTTCACGCAGATCAGCGGTCGCTGCTTCACTTCATCACCAGAAACAGGCTGACGGTCCTGCAGGCGTCTCTGATTTTCTGGGCACGAGTTCTTCTTCTCTTCATCTGATTGTTTCAACATGTTCTGGTGGACTCGCTCTTTAACTGGATCCAGTGTTGGACCCTGGAGGCGGACTCAGATCCAGTTTAGAGAGTCTGAGGATGATCTGAATCAGAACCACATTAACACACACACACACACACACACACACACACACACACACACACACACACACACACACACACATTTCTGTGCCCTCGTCTTTGCATTTTCTCTGGAAGAAAATGAGATTATTCTTTGTCCTCTTTGAGCCTCTAAAGTCTGAATAAAAGAAGATTATTACAAGTGGTGGAACTGGTTCTGAACTGGTTCTGAACCAGGCAACACATGCAAACAGAGAGGAGACTGTAGAGTTTGACGCTGCAGGTTTAAACGCTGCTGTTTTACATTATTTAACATATAAAACTTTAATGTTCAGTTTCTTTAAAGCTTCCTGGATGCAAAAGTGATCAAACTGTCTGTAACTGTTGGATTTCACCACAGTCAGTCCAGAGATATCAGAGTTCTGTCAGCAGCTCTGAGAGCGTGTCAGAACAAAGTCCAGTTGACCAGCTTCAGTTTCTCTTTGCACCAGACTACATTCAGAAAACTGCTGATTTTAGCCTCGGCTGAACTCTGCCGGTTTGTCTTCATCCTGTGAATAAACTCTGACTTGTTCTCATGTTCAGTGTTCGTCTTCAGAGCCTCCGACACGAGAGATCGATCAGACTCGGATCATTCGTGTTCCAGCAGCTCTCAGCGGGCTGACAGGGAGGCTTCAGCCGCCACATCATCACTGAAGGAAACTCAACAAACTGCTTCAAACTGCGGATCGATCGACGGATCGAGCCACGGCTGCTGATCGATCTGAACCTGATCACCCGAGCAGCCGCGCGCGCCTCGTGCCCACACAACCTGAACATGAAGTCTGAGATCCACTTACCTGTTGTAGCGCCGAGAGAAGCGGAGAGACGCGGGGTGTGCGGGTCTGTGCGGGTCCTGTCTGCGGTGCTGTGTGCGGTGCTGTGTGCGGGTCTCTGCGGTCCTGTGTGCGGTGCTGTGTGCGGGTCTCTGCGGTCCTGTGTGCGGTGCTGTGTGCGGTGAGCGGGCTGCTGGTCGGACTGACTGACCTCCTGCTCGTAACAAAGCCTGAGACTGGATCGGAGCTGCAGGACTCCTCCGGTCCCCCCCGTGTGGCCGAGAGCGGAACTAACGCGTCCACCGGCCTCCTTTAACCCCTAAATCCCCGCACGGCCCGCAAACACAGCGGATTAACACAGGCGGGCCTGCACGCACGGAGTGTAACCACAGTTACTCCACTACTGTTCTTCTCTTCTTCTGCTCCCGCTGACAGATTCAGACACATTAAGATTAAAACATATAAAAAGTTTATAGACGAAAATGTTCAGTGTCAAGAGAAAAGTCATGAAAGTAACGAAATCTGCTGGAATGTAACTGAGTAACACAAACACCTGCGCAGAAACATCTGAGATTAGATGTACACAGGTATCAAAAGGTAATCTGAGTAAAAGGAAATTATACAGATAGTTGCACGAGAACACGGAACATTCAGGGAACATTCAGGGCACCTTCAGGGAACATTCAGGGTTAAAGCGCTACAAGTCAGATTCTTTAAAAAAAAAAAAATCAAAATCAAAACTTTTAGGGAACTTTCTCTGAGTTTTATTTTTGTGTAACCTTTACAGAATCTGTTGAGAACATTTCCTGAAGGTTCTCTGAGGGTGTTTGTAACCTTCAGAGAACCTTTAGGGAGCGTTCCCAACAAGTTCTTTCAATTATTTTTGTGTAACTTTTAGGGAACGATCCCTGAAGATTCCCTGAAGGTTGTAAATAAAACTCCCAGTGAAACTCTAAAGTATCAAATAGTAATCTATGGGTCAAAGTAAATTGTACAAATAGGTACATGCTAATAAGTGATACCAGGGAACCTTTAGGGAACATTCAGGAAACGTTCTTGGTGACCTCAAAAGGTCGTTCGAGTGAGTTTTTAAAGATTTTTTTGATAAAAGAAAAAAGGTTTTTTAAAAAAGGAAACTTTCTCTGAAGGTAATTTTGTGTAACTTTAGATAATCTCTAGAGAATGTTCCCTGAAGGTTCCCTGAAGGTTATTTTTGTGAAACCTTTACAGGATTATTTGGGAACTTAACCTGAGGGTTGTCTAAAGTTTATTATTGATGAGAAACCTGTAGAGATTCTGTAGGAAACATTCTCTGAACGTTCTCCAAGGTAAATCTTTGAAACCTTCAGGGAACCCTCGAGACCTATAATCTGTTTTTCAGTCGATTATCCGATCCGATATTCAGATTTATTATCACAATCGGTGGTTGTTTGTTTTTTAACCCATCGCTGATAAATACAATTGATTTTAAATTCTTCTACTTTGATGCAGCAAATTAACGCAATTAATTAATTGTAGCAGAGTAAAAAGTATTTTCCCCTGAGATGAAGAGGATTAGAAGTATAAAGTTGGAGAAAATAGAAATACTCAAGTACAATTATGTCGTATTCTCAGATCAGGAGAACTGTGACCCGGGAGGACACCGCGGGTCAGAACCTCAGAGACACGAGGAGCTGATGGATGATTTATAAAGAAAAAGGAGGCAGAGACACAAACGCACCGTCTCCATCAGTGGAGCTGAGGTCCAGTATCTCACCCAAGGATACTTTGACATGCAGACCAGGGGAATTGAACCAACAACCTTCTGATAACAGACGCTGCTCTGCTCCTGATGGTGTAAACTCAGCAGGAATATAAGTGTCATAATCTTCTTCATCACTCATGTAAACAACTCAGTTAATATCATGTGCATGTTTGGAGTTCAGCCGTCTGACAACACACACAGAACTACCTGCTGATGATTATGTTGCATTAAGGAACTCAAACTAATTTTGTTCTACAGCCCGAGTGATGTAAAATGATCAATACATGAACCTTTCAGTTTAACAGCTGATAACAAAGTTTCTAACGACTCAAAGAGAGACAGAGGAAGATGATGTCAGTGTTCTGCTTCTGCCTGTGAACAAGGTTTTCAGATAACAGTGGTAATATTAGTCCAGTCCTCTCACCATGCAGCACTGACTGACCTGTGTGTGGAGGAGGAGGAGGAGGGTGATGAAGTCAGGGTCGGTCTGAACAGTACAATGCTCCTCCACACACTCCAGCACATACAGTCCGCTCGGCGTGCGAGGGAACGTGAGGCGGTAATAAAAGGCGTCATTCTCCGGCCTCGGCTGTGGTTGGACGTACAGACGCAGCCAACTGTGTGATTGTGCTGTGAACAAAGAGACGGACTGAAGTCAACACGTTCTCACTGGATCTCTGGACTCCACATGGTTTTATAACAGCTGAGTGACGCTCAGGATTAATGACACTGTGCGAGCTGCTGAGCTCTGACTCACAACCAGGATTTCTTCTCTCACTGGAGTTACGTCGCGGTCCAGTGGCCTCATTTCTGTTTCTATAAACCCACAAAGACTCACGTCAGATGTTCAGGGTCAGAAGTGCTCGTGTTCTTTAACTCCACTGACTTCAGTATTTTTTCCTGGTCTTGGAGTTCCTCTACACACACGCAAAGTATGTTAACACTTGTTTTTTCTCAGGTTGAAGTAAAAGATTTCAGACCCTGAACACAAAAGGATTCATCTCACAGGGCTGCAATTTGTAAACTGACGTTGTTCTGCATGTGACATCTGTGAATCTTCCATCTTTAGTTTTTCTGTTAAAGGTTTCTACTCGCTTGAATGTTTAATGACAGGATGTCGTCCACTGAGGCAGCGTGACTGTGGGCTGTGTAAATAAGTCTTCTGCAAAGATAAAGATGCTGAGCAAACACAGCGAGGAGTGCAGTTCATTTTGTCTGCTCACTTAAAGACATTTTGTTTGGATTCAGAGGTCAAAAGCTCAAACCCCCCCCCCCCCCCAAAAAAAAAAAAAACCAAAACCCTCAAGACAGTTTGTAAATTAAAGCCAACGATTTAATCTGTACAAAGATGTTCAGACTGACAGCCGTGAAATGTGACAACCTGCATGATGAATGGAAACAAATTTTAGGCACTTAATTTGAACACTGAGGTATTAAGACACATTTTGCATCCAGTTTAAAGCTCCACAGATGATTAACCAACCAGAAACCACATTTAAAGTGTTTGCTCCCAAGAGAGAGAGAAAAAAAAAAAAAAAAAAAAAAAGTGTAGTGGTCAAAAGTTATAAAATCCTCCATCGGGACCGACGACAGGTTAAAAAAAAACAGAACAGCCACAGTTCAGTCTGAAGGAAAAATCTGTACCGTGAAGATTTTGGTGAAGAAATCTGATTAACTGATTTCTGAACAAAACCACAAAGCTTTTATCAAAAATTAAAACATTTTATTTAAAAAACTAGAGTTCCTCCACAGGTCACGATCAACAACAACCTAAAATAATGTGCAAGAGAGAAAAGTCTTTCCATAAAACCTAAAAAACAAAAACTCCTCAGGAGTTGAGCAGAGCGGCGGCCATGTTCCTGACGACGGACGACTTGAGCTGAGGGATGAGGCTGATCTTCATCAGCTTGCTGCTCGAGTATTTGTTCTTCACAGCCTGCAGAGGAACAGAGTTTGATTTGGGCTCAACACAAAAACACAACATCTTATTTGTCGATCGGCTCACCTGGAACTTTGTCCTCCCCTCGTTCACCATCACAATGTTTTTGGCGATGTGCTGCATGATGGGCTTCAGATGGGCCTCGTCGTAGGTCGAGTAGTGCTGCTGTGTGGCAGACTGAGACGAGACGGAACAGTTAGAAACTAACGAGACAAAAATACAGCCATGAATCCAGTCGCTTCAAGTCCAGCAACTCACCCACGGCAGTCCTTCGAGCAGCAGCTGGGAGAGACACAGGGCGGCAGCAGCGATCTCAGAGGGCCGATAGTGAACCATGTTGTAGTCGATGAGGGTCAACTCCATCAGATACTTGGCCAGAGTGTGTCTCTCTACATCAGACTGAGACACAAACACCACTGTGAGAATGAACTCACTGTACAAAAACACACAAACTTGCATATCAAAAATAAAAGCATGTGTCCCTCTGAAGTATTTCAGTAGTGAGTGTTTCTACATCGTGTGACGTCTGATGAATGTTGACAGCTGGAGGTCGAGTGATGAAGATACCAAAGCTCTTCCATCTGCACTTCAATTTCTGTTGTGAAGTTGTCCCAAAACTCACACTGGCCACCTTGGAAGCCCGTCTGAGGAAGTGTAGAGGAAGAGGACGTCCGAGCTCAAAGTTGAGGGTCTTCAGAACCACCTGCTCCATCTCCAGAATCTGAGCCTTTGTAAAGGCGTTGTCAGTGATGTAGGCGAAGTCTCCGACCTCTGGCGCGTACATCTCCTCGTATTTACAGGCCACCAGCATGGCGGTCACACCGACGAGCTGCAGCTTCCTGCGAGAGACCGGCTGGACCTGCAGCACAGAGGGAAGGTTTTCACACAGCTCACAAAACCCAAAGACAGAAAAAGCAAAACTACCGAGACCGTTCTCACCTGGAGGAATCGATCCAGGACTGCAACTGTGAGGTACAGAGTCTCCTGCAGCAGTTGGAACCTGGAGTGAACCTGGACCAGCCAGTCGATCAGAAGCGCTCGCATGCGTTCAGTGATCTCGTAACCCTGCATGTAGTTGGCTCGTACAGCCTGCTGCTCCTGTGGAGGCAGACGGCCATGAGAACAAAGTACAACACCAAGCAGAGCGACAGTCTGAACGACGGAGGGGATGAACTACCTCCAGCACGTGGAGATATTTATAGATGTCTTTGACGTATTGTGAGCAGAGCTGCGGCTGGTCTGCGTCCTGCTCATCCACGTCCTGCACGGTGAGCAGCGTCTCAGAGAAAGCCTGGCACAGCGCCTCCTCCTCCTTCATGGACACGTCAGCCGACTCCTCTGAGACGGAGGGGAGAGGGTCTGCAGGAGCTGGGACCTGGACTACTGGATGCACCACCGGGACTGAGATGGGTCGAGTGTTCTGGGCACAAGACGGTTTGGATGATGCTTTGGCTCGTCCGGGCCTCTGAGGAAACACGGCAGGAGTGAACATTCAACATTACACATGTAAACTGAACATACAGAGAAAACATGAACATTAATGTTCCTCTGCAGTCTCCACTCTTCTGGAGGAAACAAGGTTTTTGGCTTCATGCACAAGTGTCCACATACTTTGGGCCACACATTTCTGCATGTGTCCTGAGTGTGTTGTGTTCTTCAGTGATTCACAGCGCTGAGAACAGGTGAGACATGACAGCAGCTGTCCTGTTGCTCCTCAGCTCACCTTCGTGTTGACTGCTGCTGCAGTGTAGTTGGTGATCTCTCCCAGAGCAGCTCTCCTCGGACCTGCTGCGGTGGATTTAACCATCTTCACCGGGTTCTCTGCGGCTGGAAGCTGCTAAAAGACAACGACACCAAACTTTAAACCCTCAGAAAAGCTTGAGAAATGTTATCTGGTGTAAAGAGTCGTTATAAAAACCACAGGCGAACAAAACGCCGAGCGAGAAGCAGGCGGAGATGTTAGCTAACGATGCTAGCTGGCGAAGCTAGCTTTAGCAGGCAGCTAACGCAGTGACAGTGAAATAACTTCAGTTTACTCACCACACCGAGAACTTCCAAAGACGACATGCTGAACTTCGACAGCAACGAGTCCAAACTGCAACTCAAAGAAACGACGCGGAGATTTATTCAGCGAGCAGCTCAGTTTAGCGACCAGATCCGAGAGCAGCGATGAGTCAGTGCAGGTAAACAACACGCAGACCAGCAGCTTTCAAATAGCGCTCCGTCACATCTGATTGGCTGCAGCGCTGCAGGGACGCTCCTGATTGGCTGACAACCAAATGAGGTCGAGGTCAAAGGTGACGGTCAGAGATATTTAAATTTGGAAAATAATATTTTTAAATATATTATTATTTATTACTGTGGGGATATAACAAATAATTAATCAACTTTAAATATATATTTAAAAAACAATAATAAAAAGAAAAACATTATGATATTATTGTTGTAAAAATGAGTTTTATTGGATAAATAAATACCCTTTCACATATATATCTACATATTTATTATATAAGTATTTTCTTTTATTTTAAATTCATCTGAATGTCAAAGTGTGCCTAGCATTAATAAACTGCAGCCGCTAACTCAGCCCAGATCATCCACATCAGGAATCAATACTCAGCTGAGTGACACCAACAGTACCAAAGTATTGATAAAGATAATCTCACTGTTTTAGTCTTTGGATGTGATCACCCCTGTCAGATTTTCAGAATTATTGTGGCAAAAAGTTTTCACCCTATCAGTATAATAACAATATTTAAAAAGTCAACAATCAAATTAATCTATAACTATCTATCTATAATAAGCTTTTCTCGCTCTTTTTTTGGCAAAGAAGTTGAACTGGTCATGTGACAGCAGGGAGGTGAAGCTCACTGGTCACATTCATGTTGAAGCTGCTTCGGCCTGTTTGTGTCGTGTATTTTATAAATAAAGAGGTTTAAATTAAACATTACAAATCTGATGGGAGCGCCAGAACACACATCTGTACACGGGAGCCATCTTGGTTTCCTTCTGCTGCGAGCTGCCTCTGCAAACATGGATACATTTATAAAAGAAATATTATAAAAATATAAAACTCACAGAAGCTTGTTTCTTTCATCTGGAATATGTTTTACACACTTTTATGATTTATCTTTTACCATTTATTTATTTTATTTTATTTTATCAAACTTTAATGTTAATTTCTTGTTTTGGGACAACTGATAACAGATTTTCTTGGTACTGATCTGTCATATCTTGCAATTTGTGCAAAGGAACCTCAGATGATCTACCCTGATTATCATAAATAGGAAAATGTTAATAATTCTCACCGCAATTAGCTCTTTTTTTAAGTAGGACAAGTGTAGGATTTAACTATCAAACTGACCGAACATATTCAGACTGCGATGACAAAAACAAACTTCATCCAGCCGACTTGAAAACAGGCTCAGGAAACAAGAGTCACAAAGAAACTTTATATAGTTTTCAAGTATTCAAAACTGTTAAATAAGTACAAGATGTGTTCACATGATTTACATATTGGACAATATACACACTGCCCATTTTTAATTCTCTTTACATGTTTCCCACTACCCACGCAACACGCTAAAATGTCCGCAAACTATTCACATTTGTTTTGCTCTTTTTTTTTTTTCTTTTACTTTTTGAATCAATTGGAAATCTTGACAGCTGTCTATTGGACAAAGACCACACAGACGGTACACCTGGAACAGTTTACAGTGTAGGATGGAGACGTCCGACGAAGGGGGAGGACAGACTGAGCCAGGTTCAGAACGGCGATTAGCTGCTGGTGATATGAACAGTACATATTAACACAGGAAAAGTGGGTTAACATTCAGTCTCAGTTGATCCCTTGATCTGTTGGGACAGTTCATTTACTTCCACAAAACATAGATAAAATAATATACAGAAGGACTGACGCTGTGTTGAAGTGTTTCCGTTAAAACAGGGGAAGCAGATGGCTTAGCATTTTCACTCTTCGTCGATTAGTCGTGTAACAAATTTGGTCTAAATGTGTCACAAAGCTCTTTCGTTAAGGCACCTAATGCTGTTGGATAGACAGTGTGTTTCTCACAAACTAAACAGACTGAATGTAAATGAGCTCCTGTGAAGTGAATCAAACTTAAATAAACAACTTAAAAAGCTACAAACGCGACTGATAAGAAGTGACGTACTGACAGAAAATGTGTGTTTTTCCTTTTACAGAATTTGGGCCTGTTACTGTTAATGCTTCCACCATCTACCAATAAAGAGCTACACAGGACAGAAACTCAGAACAGATGGTAAGGAAATAAAAGTAGCACCATTGAGAAAAGAATACACGACACTAAGCTAGAAAACAGTTCAGACGTTGTGATTTTCCTTCCCAAACTCTAGTGTCGACGGACAATTGTGAACTTGATTCAACAGAAATCAGATGAGATAAATAAAAGTGAGACTGGACTCGAGAGAGAATAAACATAATTCAGTGGAGGAACATTAGCCAGTCTTTCTGTACATTACTTTAAGAATTACAGATTAAAGAAGCATGTAGGTCGCCTCTGTGAATGGATTTGGTTTTGATTTACCTTCTCAGTTGTTTTAATAAAAAGGGGTTGAACGACCACGTGTGCCATGTTTTCATTATACAGCAGCTCCGCCAACAAAGAAAAACACTGGTCCATTTATATTCTGACATTTCTCAAGTGATTATAAAACTCATGTGCTTTTATTTCTTAGAACTCTGCAGCTAAATTAAATTATTTACAACGCTCTGAACAAACTGCAGCGAGCCCATTTGATTTTTTTCTTCTGTCCTGTGAGAGTTTTGTCGGTGCTGAGAAACATATTGACTTGATTTTGCTGCACGTTAAACCCATAATATACATAAAACTGTAAATTCTGCTTCAACAACTCTTTTAATGATGCTCAGGGGGAAAAACGTAACACCACAGATTTGTTAAAAGGTTTAACTTTGTGTGAAATTAACTCATAGTGAAAAAAAAGGGGTGAGTGGTTTCATCCCGTGTCATGTTTTATTTGTAATACCATCATTAATGTGATGAATGTTTAATCAGACTATAAGTAATGTGCTTGGCTGTGATAACATTCAGGAGCAGGGCTACTCATAGATCTGGAGTTAAATCCAGTAACTACTAATTTGCTGACACCTGCAATTAACACTTCGTTACAGGCTTCCTCTCCGCCATTACAGGCAAAGAAGTTTGTGTTTATTCTCTAAAGTAAATGTCTGGAAAACGACTGGGAAAACTCCAGGCTTTGGGTGTGCCGACCATTTTTTTTTAAAGATGGAGAGAGACTCTTTGTATCCTTCTGTTGCTAATGTGGTTAGCATCTTTAGTAGCATGCTGGAACGGACCATTTTCCCCCGACGTCATGCTCAGGTCTGGAAGTTGTGTTTAGACTGAGGGTCAACTTATCTGCTGGCGTTAGCTGTGGGTTAGCATGTAGAAATATAACCTGATTTACCTGCAACATTTTCTCTATTGATTGTCTCTTCAGTCGTCGATCAATCAGGAAGTAATGAAGTGAAAGCAATTTGGACAACGGATGGTGAAATTTGGAGGGCCATGTTTCAACGCTGACATATTAGAAAACCCGTTAGCTTCATTAAGACAACAGCTAATGTTAGCATCTAACCACTTCATAGCTAACGTTAGCATTTAACCACTTCATCGCTAACGTAACTGTTCAAAAGACGTGAATTCATTCTAAAATGACAATGCACACTTACTCAAGCCTGAAAGCTAAGCACACTACATGTGATCAAACAATAGTGTTTAACCTGAACTATGGTCCGATATCCTTCCAGATTTTAACCATCCATTGTCTTTTCAGATTCTGATTAATCGGGCAGAAGTGAAGTGATGATAATTTGTCAAGACTTTTCACAACTTTAAAGCTGGAACACAACAGTGTGACATCTGAGTTTCCCGCCCAGACTGTGATGACGGAGGAAAATGGCCGTCGTGTGAATGTTCAGACTAAACTGAAGCCGAATAACTAACCAAAGTAACAGGTTAGGTCTGGAAAACGCTTCTTTCTGCTCCAGGATACTGGTCAATATGTCTGTTTGGTTGCCAAATGTAAATATACTTAACTACACAATGATTATTGTTCTAACATAAACAAGTGCTGTAGAGATCCTGGTTCACCTGCGTCTGTTTTGTTTGCTTGTCTACAGGACAACCCAAAACAACACAGCAAATTTCCAGACGTGTCTCGGCCCAGAATCATTAACTTTAGGTGTGGATCTGGACAAAAATAAACAGATTGTGGAAGTTTTTCTCACCTTATTCGGGACAACATTGTGAGATTTTGATGGGTTTTTTGTTTTTACATTTTCATTAATTTCTCAGTGACTCATAGATCTTAATGAGGAAAAACAGACGTATTTACGTGGCTGGTTTCTATGTCTGGTACAAACGGGGGCTGCTGAGGTTTGGAGGATGTGTGAGCTGAGAGCCATTCTGTAATATGATATTTACAGTAACATAAAAATAATAAATAAAAGAATAAAAATGTGATATAAATTTTAGGTGACGTGAAAATTCAAGAGTTTCTTCACCGGCGGACCTGCTGGGATAATGAAAACATGGCACCTGAATCCAAATGAACCTACTGACTGATCTTATAATGCCTCTGGACCAACCACACCACACTGAACGCTCAGCATGGTGCGCCACACAAAAATTACTATGAGACAAAAATCAAAAGTTCCATAAAAAACCTGCCTATGAGACAGAGGGGATAGTCACCATACTGTACACTTTCTACAATATCCATGTCCATTATGAATATAACAAGTGCATTCACTTAAAGGAAGAGTTGAACTTAAAACAAATTCTCGTTTTTCACTTTTTGATTCGGCCAAATTATTCAGAAACAATAACAGGACAAAGCTGGCAAATGTCTGCAGTTTACAATTCGCATAGTTTGCAGACAAAATGCCAGAGAGGTGGAGCGGGTGAGTAAACTTACACTTAATTAATGTAATTTGTATTAGTAACAACTCAAATTACACTCGAGACGAGAATGATGATCACAACTGAAGTGAATAACAGAGATTTGTTTTAGGTCAACAGCACCTTCGAGTAACGTTCATTCAGATTCTTAATTTTTCAGCAATTTTTTTTGTTTTTAAATTACTGTACTTCTTTTACATCAACACAACAGTTGATTAGCGAGTCATCGTTATTTACAAGGGAAGGTGGGAGTGATGAGCTCCGCAGCTTATGCATTGAGCCTCAGGGACTGATCCTCTCTCCTCCTGGAGGAGATATCGATGTCTATCGAGTCTTTACCCACAATGAGTCGGAGGCGCTTTGCTGGAGGAAGTGGAATGAAATCGTCTTCGAACTCATTGTCGAAGTAGTCATCGTCATCATCATCATCGTCATCATCATCATCATCCTCCTCCTCCTCCCCTTCCTCTTCATCATCCTCTTCTGATGAAGGTTCCGCCAGGACCTTTTGGGTCCGATGTCCACCATTTCTGGCCTCCAGACTCTGACCCATGTCCCCATTATAGGACATCTGGTCAGACTTCGTCTGGGTGATTCTGCGAGCATCGTCCTCTCTCTTCAGCTGGATCTTCAGCTTGGTGGAGTTGCTGTGGACCACGGGAGCAAAGCCGTTATTCAGTTTGGCGATGTATGAGCTGCCTTTGTCCTTGTCGTGGTCCTTGCTGAACTTGATGCTGATTTTGCTGGAAGAGGCCGAGTTGACCGTCGAGGCAGAGAGGTTGGAGGAGCCAATCGGATCGTTGGCGTCATTGGTCTTGCTACTGCTGCTGTCCCTCCGCCGGCGGAGTGTCAGTTTGGGGATGCCCGTGTTGTTCTCCAGGATCAGCTGAGCATCGTATCGGGTGATTCGACGCTTCTTCTTCCCCTTGTCCTGTGACCTGCAGCTACTCTTACCTTTGTCCCTGCGGAGGGATTTGCTGCCATTGGCCACCCCGTTGTAGTCCCTGTGTCGGTCGGCAAAGCTCAGCAGCACATTACCACAGTCTGAGAAGTTAGCGGCGTGACCAGCGGCCACCGGCATGAATGGCTCACCATATGAGTCCTCACATTTAATCGTCCGCTCGGTCCTGAGCCGTGTCAGCCGTTTCCGCCTGGTGCACGAGCCTCTTCTGGAATAGCCAGCGTCTATAGCTGGCTGCTCCAGTCCGACTCCGTGGCGGAGGTACTCCTCCATGTCAGCTGGCTCTGTTTTAATGACCACTCCACCAGGGACTGGGCTCAAGCCGTCCATGGCGCTGGGCTCCAGCTTAACGCCAGCTGCCGTCTCCTGGGCTTTTACAAGGGTCCTTGTGGACCTGCGAGTTCTGTAAGTCGAGCACTGGCTGCCATCACTGCCTTGCACATGCGGTAGATTGCCATTTTCCTTGGCAGCGTGACGAGTGAGGCAGCCCCGCTGGCCTAATGTCTGCTGCACCAGCTCCTGTCCATCCTTCTCCTTCTTGACGGTGACACTTTTACACAGCGACACCTTCGAGTCCCTGAGACCCAGCTGGCAAGTCTCTCCTTTGGCCAACGCCTTGGGCTCTGCACCCCTCCTTCGACTCCGCAACTGGACTTTACTTAGTGAAGGCTTGGATTGGGATTTTAGTCTCTTTGGTACCCTGTTATTGTTTACACGACCTTGTTTTGAACATGAGGTAGTAAGGGCTCGTGACAAAGTCTGTCTGGATTGAGTCCTGTTTTTATACTTCAGGCCAGATGACGACGATGTTCTTTTTCTGGCAGCTGGATGGAAAAGAGAAAATGTTGCACATTAAATATTTATAAACACAGAAACATCTGTACATGTGTTGGATGGTGATACATCCAAGATATTGATTCAACAAAGGAACACCACTCTGAAGTATGAAATCTATATACTTCCTGCTATACTGCATTTAAAGCAATACACGACATGCACTGACACATGGGATTTATTTTGTCCCACAATTTTTGGGTTTGGGATCCGAGCCCTGAAGGTAACTATGGCAACGGCATGACGAGACAGATTAAAATGTTAGGGGACTCTTACATTGATGTGTTTTTGGCATTTCCTGAGAGTCTACGTCGGTGTGGGAGCCAACAGAGTGACTGTCTGAGCTCCGGTTTCCTTCCCCCATCTTCTTCAGCCTGTTGAGACGTTTGTCCGTCTCCCGCAACCCGTACTTGCTGTTGATCACCGGAACTTCCACTGGCAGTCCAGCTTTGGATTTGAAAGCACCAGTGCCACGTCTGCACAACAACAAAACACAGTTGTGAAGAAGTCAAGTGTGGAAACATCTCTGTATCAAGTTTATATCTTCATACTTGAAAAGCTTTTCTGCACCTTTTGGTTCATATTTTGATCAAACTCTTTATTTGATGGCACTAAACTTAATATAAACTCATAATGAACATATAATGTCTTCAAGACATTCTGTATTCATCTACTACATGTAGTATAATATATTAAACACAGACTCTTTAAATACTCACAACAGGAACAAAAGGGCAAAAAAGTTCTTTCCAAGCAATTTTAAGGGGTTTACTTGACAGTAAAGTCTTTATTGATGCACTTACCGTTCACACGTATAGCATTCGCAATATTCATTGTTTTCCCCGAAAAATCCATCTCCATAGTAACAAGAGATTTCTTCTCCTGGTTCGATGTCCCTCAGAACCTTCACACAGGCCGTGTCCCGCCCTGTCGACACAAACTGAACAGAACAGAACAATCAAAACGTGTTTCTTTAATGAGCTTCCACACAGAACAACAACTGATCCAATGATTTCTTTAGAGACCTTTTTAAAGACTCTACCTTGCAGTTTGGCCGACAGTCTGAAAAAAAAAAACAAGCGACAAAAGACAAAATAAAGTTCTCATCCCTTTAAAGAATAAAAGATATTTTTCACATTGAAACACTGTCAGATTCAGGCACCTCATTATGTGTTTGCAGTAATACTGACAACCGTTCACCAGAGACTTTTAGGACTAATACCGTGATTGATGAACGCAGCTGGACCCAGCCAGAGCTGCGCACAGTTCTTGCGGGTTGAATACATGACACTGAAGTCATTCTCTCCGTGTCGGAGCAGCATGTTTTCCTCGCTCTCTGAGAGCTCAGCTATGCATCCAACCAGGTACTCGATCTTGTCATTTCTTTTCCTGTAACACAACAAATGGTAGAAAATTCTGTTACAAACAGAAACCCATCGGCTGCGTTACTTTTCATTAAAGTGGTCGTATAGCTGCCAAGTTTCCTGAACAGACAATATCAGTATGTGAACTAAGCAAGATAAACTCAGAGCTGTTCAATGTTTTTAGAGGGAGAGGGTTCTTGATGGACATGTGTTCTGGTGCTGCAGGTACAATCAGAACCAACAGATGGTTGTCTGTCCTCACCATTCCTTTGTCGCCACGATTTTAGCCCCATTTTGCTCTGATGAGTAGCGATTACAAGGGAGAATTTCAAACCCGCTGTCCGTGGCAAACATCCGCAGATACACAAACACCTGCGCAAATCAGAAAGTCAGTCATCAGATTATTGTTCAACTGTGATGCTAGAAGACAAAACAGAGAAGATCTAAATAATATCCTCACATGCTGCTTGAAAAGCTTTTCTTGAGCCTTTGTCTTGTGTAGAAAAAGATTTCTGGCCCAGTCTCCAGACGTCAACGCTCTGAAAGCTTTCTCCAAGTTGTCGTGTTTCTTGAAGCGCTCGATGAGCTCTTTCAACTCCTCTTGTCTTCCCTTAATTGGTCGAAATCTGCAGAAAACAATTACAGGAATAAAAAAAAACAGAAAAAAAAACAAAAGCATAAATCAACAACATACAACACAATCTGAAAAGATGCATCCATGCACAAAACAAAATGCTTTTAAATGACTGTGTAAAGGCTTCTGGATTATCATTTCCACTGTGACAGATCTGCTGACCTGGTGTTCATCTTGTGTGTTTGAAAGCCCAGGTATGGATCCAGGATGAGGCTCGTGGTCAGATCATCATTCTCACACAACTCCTTAGCAGTCATTCCTGAGGAGGGCACATAGCGCCTCTCTGCCTCTAGACTGGCTGCATTAAACCCTGTACACACCAAAGACAGACTGATGTTAAAGAATGTGACTGATGATGAGTGTGTACATATGACAGTAACATAAACACATCGAACTCACTGCGGCTACATCTTCGGTTTCTGTTTTTGTTGTGGCGCAGGGACGCCCTCTGTGAATGCTGAGAGCGGGTCTGGCTCTGGCTCACAGGCTGTTCGCTGGTCAACTTGTTTCCGTGTCGTCTGCCATTTAATACCATGTTCTTGGATTCGCCCAGCCACTTCATGCCCACAAGCCCCCTGGTCCAGTTGCATTTAGTCTCCGAGATGAACAAACACTCTTGAGTGGGGAAGACTGGGGTCTAGAGTTTGAAACCTGAGAGATGAGATGAAAAAAAAACATTATTTGATATGCAGCCAAGAAATTTAATGACTTTACACAGACTGAAGGGAATAAAAAACAAACAAAATGGGATGCAAATGTGCAGGTGGATGTGATGGTAACTCACAGACGGCCAAGAACAACAAGCTAACAGGTTTATTCTGTGTGAGTCAGAGTACAAGGAACGAAACTTCTCTCAATTAATTAGGAATACTGGGTACAATCAGGTCAGGGATTCACAATGCAAATCTGTCTCTGACCACTATATTGGACTGGCATAACAACTTTTGGATGCAGATCATTCAACTCTGCCAAAAAACTTGGACGAGCCTCTGAGGACGCAGCGACCAGCCAGGAAATATTCTACGACCATTAAGAGTTCCTGCAGAAGAGCTAAATGTGAGCAGCATCACAGAGTCATGGCTGATGTTGTTTACACTACCATAGATTTAAGATACACAGAGGAAGAAGAAGAAGAAGAAGAAGAAGAAGAAGAAGAAGAAGAAGAAGAAGAGCTGAGGAAACAAGCTTTAAATGATCCAACAGCGCCGCTCAGTGGTAACCCCGAGTAATGCATTGGCTTAAAGTCAAGTGCAACAGAAACGTCTCTGGTGCTTCACTCATACATGTAAAGTGTTGCTTTGTTAATGTATGGATGTTTTAATCACATCACGCTCATGTTTAACATTGCATGAACACATCATGCAACATTTACACTCCTCTAATTAGTAATGCAGTTTCCGAAGCAAAGGCGTCGCTAACAGCATCATTTCATTTGAAATCGATGCATTAAAAAAAAAAAAAAAGCTTCGCAATTTAGCTCACAAACTACAGTTAGCTTCCATCAAGCACAACACGCCGCAAGGATCAGGAAAGACTGAGGAAACCCGGAAGGCCACACCGACAGCTGAGGCCGAGGTTGTATCGGGAGTTATCAATATAGCATGCATTGTTTGCTAACTGTCGCCTCTCCACCCATACACGTCGTTAGCATGGAGCTAACCACCAACGGCGACGGCACAGAGATGTTCGGCCGGGTCGTTAGCATGCAACAAACACCGGCAATTTACACCAAGCAGCCTCGAAACATTAACAGTTAACCCACAATTCAACACAAATACCGGAACAGAATAAGGATGGTGACATTTAACTGTTAACGACAGTATTACACCAAAACACTCATCTCAAGCGGCTCCCAAGTGTTTCATTATGTATACAAGCAGCTCACATTCAACATATAAAAACAGCCCTACGGTCACCATTTCTTACAACTGGTACAAACCTTGATGAATAAAGACACATTAGCGTCTTCTTAGTTTGTCTGAGCTAGCAGCTGATGCCAGCTAGCATCAAACTAAACTTCAGTGGGTTTGCTAAGTTAGCATCGCCCACCGTCAGCTAGCACAATAAACAGATCACAGGAGTCGATATAAACACAACGCCACCGCATTCTTTCACATTAATCATGTAAAGTTGACTTATACGTGCATCAAATATTCATCCACAATGCTCGATAGTTAGCAACACACATGCCCCAGTAAGAAGCTAGCTAACGTTATGCTACCTACCTGCAAACCAGTGGACCACAGCAGCTAACGCTGGCTAACATACACTGCGTTAGCTTGGGTTGTTTGATGTGGAAGCCATTAGCTAGCTTAACAGGGTAAATCTAAGATTAGTAAACGAATTAGAAGTTAGTTCGCTTGTAGATATCGTTGCCGTTGTAGACAGAATCCACGGTAGCCATCACAACAAGCGAACAGCCCGTGTCCCGGTGCAGTCAGTGTTATTTATCATGATAGCTAGCAGTTAAATAGCAGATACGTTAAGCTGAGAGCATTTTCACGCGTTGGTAGCGTTAAATGTCTTGAGTCGACAACACAGACAGAACAAACACACAATACTCACAAGGCGATTCTGTCAGACAGTCACAAAATAAAACACCCACTGCTCCAAAACTAATCCAAATTTGGCACGACACCCTAAACGAAAATATCACAGGAAACACATTTTTTTTTAGAAATTAACATTAAAATTCAAGATGGCGGCCTCGCACAGGAGAGAGGGAGAGGCGCAGCACCGCCATCCAAGAGAAAGTAGACCCAGTAAATACGCAGCCGTTGTCGTCCGTCAGGACTGAAACGAGACGCGGGACTCGAGCAGACGGACTGGAGGTTCTGGAGTGGACGTCGAGCTCGACTTTTCGTAGCTGTTTTGAAAAGATGTCGAGAATCGTTTTCTCAGTTCGGGTCCGTAATTGTCGGATGTACACAAAAGTAGTGCTGCATAAACAAACCTCTTTACGCTTCCTACAGAATCCAGCGGTAGTGGGCCGACAGACAACAGCGAGGTTCTGCCTGCCCGGTCCATTCAGAACCGCACAGGAGCAGCAGAACTTAGAACCACAGCGGAACTGAACTCCTCCGGACTTCTGTCTCTTTAACGCATTGTTAGTTTAATGTCACTCCTCTTTATTCAGCACTTGTTAATGTGGCCTGTTTATCCGAACCCTCTGTTGTTCTCCACGGAACCAGAACATATTAGCCGTTAGCTGCTAATTGTTCCACATCATTGTTTTATAATTAATTAATTTAATAGTTAATTATTTTTTAAGGAGCATTGTGTAGTTTGGGGAAAGAAGAGAAAGATCTTAATTTGTTTTTTTATTTTTATTTTTAAAACAAACTTTAAAAACAACTCTTTGTTTTCATGACTGAATAAACAAACTGATCTTAAAGAACAACACAGTTTCATACTTTGTTTACATGTGGCGGACCCTGCCACCTTTCTAGCTTTAAATAATAAACTCAAGTGTGACTTTAAGGTACTTAAGTTACTTGTCATATTAAATTCTGCATCAGAGACAAAGTAAAACATTTTTGAATTCCATAATTTTATCGACAATCAGATTAAAACAAACAAACAAACAAAGACCTTTAGTCTGATAATCAGAGAAATGATCAATATCAGATCCAGTGATTGGCTCATAGCAACAGTCTGTAATAATACTGATAAAAAGCTACATTTATCTGTATTTGTAAAACACAATTAAATTTAATATCAGATATTTTAAATCTTTTTTTCCCTCTGTTTTTAAAGGTGCTGTATAAATAAAGTTTATATTATTGGTATCATTATTATTACAACAAGCTGAACAAGCAAACTCTCTTTGTTTTCATGACTGAATAAACTAAATAAAACAAAATGACCATAAAGAACAACACATTTTAAACTTAGTTTACATGTGGCGGACCCTGCCACCTCTCTAGCTTCAAACAGTATTCTGGGACCTGATTTTCCTCTGAGGACAGTTTTTTTTTTTTAATTTACTTTTAGACTGATACATATTTATCAGTTATTATGTATGTATGTATGTATTATTACTTCATTAATATTGTAATTATCAAATTTCTCCAAAAGTCTGTCAGCGCACCTTTAATTAAATATGATTCTTAAGGTTTGTCCAGTTTTAGTTGATGACCGTCTCTTTGGCATTAATGCGGGTAGAATTTGTTGCATGTGGTTTCTAATAGTGACACATTTTATAGACTCATTATCCTGTAATGAAGATTAAAGTAAAATAACAATTTTTACAATGTAGTTGTGTTTTATTCCAACAGTTTACTTCAAGTCCACTTTAGTTTGCCAAGCTGAGACATTAAGATAACGTCTTCCACTGTGTCCTGTTGACATTCATTTATTTATTTATTTATTTCATCTCTTGTGTTTCTTTTGCTCTACGTTCTCGTTACATTGAACCCTCTGTTCCATTCTGTGGTTGAGATGTTTTGATTTATGCCCACAATCATTTTAAAAGACCTTTGAAATAAATCTTATCCTTCAAATTACATTAAAGTCTCCATAATGTATTTTTTTACGAGTGCAGGCAGACACTGAATCACGCAGAATAAGTGTGGTTGGGTTCACTTAAAGAGCAGCACCGATGTGCCCTTAGGCAACACATCACAATTTATGAATTTGACCTGAGATTGATCTCAGTTTCGCCCTCGGTCACCCACAACTGAAGGCAAACGCCGGTCTCATTCTGCTTCTGCTGTTTCCATCGTGGCATAAATCTCCTCTGACGCCCATCAGCCACCTGCTGCTCAGACATTTAGACACAGTTCAGTTCTGAAACTGCTCTGAGTGGGTTTGAGCTGAAGTGAGACTGATTTCATAAACAAAACTACATCTGAATATTTGATATTGTCCATTAAAGTGAAACGACAGATCTGCTGGAAGAGCAGCAGCTTCAATAATCAGGTTACTGTTGGAGACGAAGACAAGAAAGAACAGAAAGGAGGACTGACAGAGGAGAAAACAAACATACAGCAACAAGTTAATAAGTAAAATCTACAGTAAAGTTAAACTAATGCTTCAACAACACTGAATCAGACCCAAACAAGTTGTTTCCTTGTAATTAAATTAAATCAGTAAATATATATGTGACTTAATTTTGAATAATAATATCTATGATAAAAAAAAATGTGATGAGTTGAAATCGTACAGAAATAGTTTGTGTATAATTTCTTCTCCTTTTTGTTAGAAGGTGTCTGAACACGTCACATTCACTCTGATTTATTTCAAACATGAATAAAATCTAATTTTGTTTCCAAACTTTCCAAACTGTTCATCCCACGTCGGGGAAATTCACTTGTTACAGAAGCAGCCAAACAGACATACAATAAGTACAAGGCTTAAAAAGTACTAAAAAAGATTTAGATAGGAGAGGAAGATATAATGTGTAAAGGACTAAATGTGCATTACATACAGGAGGTCAGTGTGCTCTGTATACGTCTAAATAAATTGTAAAAGTATTGTCTTGTTGAGTGCTGGATGCATAAATAAATACAGTGTTTGAAATAAACAGACTCAGTGTAAGAATATGAATATGTACGAAAGACATAAATTAAATAAAGATATTATCATTGCCACAGTGTTTATGTTTTTACTTTGCTCAGCACTCACATTAAATAACACTTAGATTTCATTAAGTCCTAAAGTTGCTATTTGTGTTTCATCTTTCATGAGTACATGAGTACTTTTAGTTTTAATAATTTATTACACTATTCCTCTAATAATTCTGTTCTACGGATGGGACATTAAAATATTTTATTACAGAAGACATTAAAAAAAACACTCACAATAAGTTGATTATTTTCATTAAATGAGTTGTAAAAGCTCTTTTCGTCTTCACGTCGGGTCCTGTGTGGTTTTCCTGATTTAGCTGAAGGTTTTCACGTTGTATCTCCACAGAAACAAGTTAAATCAGATGTGTGTGAATACGACAGTCTAATAAATAAATCTAATAAACAACAACTTTTACTGATCCTTTGTTTGTGCAGGCGGACCTTATGATTCATGAGGATATATTTAAGATTCTTTCACTGATGTTTGTCTTCTCTGTGATACAATTAATATATGTGTATCCTATAATGTAAATATAAAGATTTTATAGTGTGTTTCAGTGTCATTTTAAAGTTTCATGTCTCGGCCTATTCTGTACTTCTACTTATTTATTATAGAGTCATTTTACTTTGAGGTAAATCCTCCAGACTGACGATCTAAATCTACAGATCAGTTATCGAGGCTGTTTGTTATTTTGAATGATATCACTTGTTGAACCAGAAAGTTCAGACATGTTCGCTCACACTCAGACGTCATCGCCAGCTTCATACCTTAGATTAAAGTCAGTCACGGCCGACATCTGTCCTTGGCTTTCTGTTGTAAGGACGATATCTTTCCTGACTTCCCTCCAGACGGCTTTTATCTTCACGAGTCTGGAGTCTGTCTGTGGTCTCTTCAGGGTCTGACGACACAAGACTACATGTTATTTATATAGTGCTGCTTGTATTAATGATTCCACAGAGAAATACCTGACTCTTTATTTTTTATCAGCTCGTTGTTCTGTTTCAGCAGCAGCAGCAGCAGCTGATGTTTCCAGGTGAAGTGTAACTCCACCAGTCTGAGCGTCCTGAGGCGTAATACAGCATATATGAAAGAAATAGTAGCTGCACGTAATCTGATAAACTGCCTCAAGTGATTTCACTCAGTGGCTGTTGCATTGTGGGTAACGTAGCCTCCAGGTTTTGAAAAGCAGCCCATTGATCCAGCATTGCACTCTTACAACACTGTTGGTGTTGTAAGTTTCTCCTCATTCAACATCTCACTAAACCGAGACATTTTTTAAGGGAGTCTGGTGACGTTCTCTGCACGCAACGTATCAGCCTGTACTGTTACTGTTTAGTGTCTTTGTAACATGTGACATGTTAAGCATCAATAAAATATTTCTTCTTTCACAAATGGAGTGTAAATGGTGAAATCAGTGTAAACAGTGTGTTCAAACAGCTGATCAGTGTTGGCAGGTAAGACTTTAGCACTTTAGACACAGAAGCAGACAGGCTGGTACAGACATGCTGCCACAAACTGACACTTTTTACAAGGAGTCAAACAACTTCAGCTGAAAGATTTAATGCTGAATTTACAACAAGGACACAATGAGTCAGAATTTGTAGCGGAAAAGTGTTGCAAAGTTTTTTAAGTTCCTCTTCACTCAACAACTCCTAAAATCATGCGATTTGTTAAGGGAGTCTGGCGATGTTGTGGTTACTGGTTCAATGGTTGGATCAGACGGTGTGTTTGCAGACATGTGCTGCTAACACTGACAGGTTAAGAGAGACCAAACATGTAATTTACACTACAGTGAGTGAATCACACAGTGTGTAATCTGTTGTTGACTCTTCTTCTTCTACATGTTACACAGACGATGTCAGTTCTGTCGGCAGTCCCTCGCTGTGGCCCAGGACACATGTGGGCCGAGTGATCGGACCTCAGATGTGTCCTCCCTGGTCCTGCGGGTGTGATCGGATCACTCAGGATGGATGTTGGTACCAGGTCTGAACCGAGCCTCCTTCCTTCCTCTAACCTACTGAAAACACTGACTGTAGGTCTGTTTAGTTGCGGTACAAGTTGTTTACTGAGAAATCGGTGTGTCTGATTTATGAATAGATTGTAAGCCAGAGAAAAAAGAGTGAAAATTCTAAATTTAGCATGTGAATTGTTGTAACACAGTATAAAAATCCTTTTATTAATAAAAACTCTGGTCTCGTCTGAACCAGTTTGACATCTTTGGGAATGTGTTTTCACATGTGCAGTCACCTGTGCACATGAACGCAGCGAAGCAGCCATTATTGTTCCAACAACACAGAAAGCCGAGCTGAAGAAACTTTAGCATCCTGGAGCGCTGCCCAGAAACAGCCACAGACGCTTGAACCTGGTGGGCGTAGAAACTGGCCTTTCATTGCGTAGCCGTACTGTACAGGAGCGGTTTACAATGTGTGGGCTGCATCGCCTCCTGCAATGTGTGAGGAAGCCAGCTGCCATGGAAACCACCGAAATACCTTTCCCCCCCCGAACAAACCCTGACCTTCTCCTCTCAGTTTGTAGTGAAGGTGTGAGCGGAGCTGGAAGGCTGCCCAGTCAGGGTTTCTTAATATTCATCTGAGTGCTGCAAATAATGTGCGACCAGCAGAGAGGAGGCATTCTCACCTCCGTGTGGCTTCAGTTTGTCACAGCGATGTTAATGTTTAATGGACCTGACAGTTCCACACTGAGGTGAACCCGTCTGCTCATCAGAAGTCGTCATATTTATTGTTATTTCATTCTTACTGCCAGTGAATCACATAAAAAAAAAAAAAGACCAAAACCAACCATGTGTCAGTCTGTCGATACTTCTGGATTCCCCTCCTGTCAGTGGATCTCTGGTTCGTAATGATGAAATCTTCAAACACAAATATAATGTTTCCTTCTCTAAAAGTTTCTCTAATAAACCGGTGCAGGGATGACACATTTCTGTAGGCGAACCCTGAAGTTAGCATCGCCCTGCTCCCTCTTTGTTTAATTGGAGTTTGGATTATCACAGACAATAATCTCTGAGTCAAACACAACTTTATGAGATTTACATGTGTTGTTGATCCAGATAATCTCCACAAATGAACTCCACTCTGTGATGTTTGAAGCTAAATTAAATCTGTAGCAGTAAGTAGCTAATAGGTGCCAAACAGACGACATCACGGTCACATGACTTAAACGTCATCAACACTAAGAGTCTTACTGCACAATTACTATCCAGGTTTTCTATAAACTTTGTTGTTGTGAAGTCAGAGTTCGAACAGTGTGGAACTAAAGTGGCCTGTAAAGACGGACTAGTGAGTAGATGAGTCTCCGTGTTACTGTGAGGACGTTTAATGTCCCCGACAACCTCTGTAATCTCATTCAGACACTTGTTAGCAACCGCTAACTGTTTTTAACACATGAGGAGCTTCATGATTAAACTGTGTGACACTTAATTATGTATTTTAGGTCGTAGAACAAAGGGAGTTAATGTGTTCAGCCGGTGGTGACAGACTTTGAGACGAGGGAACCAGATGTGCAACAAAACTAACTGATTTCTGAATTTTAGGACGACAAACTCCATTCATCTGTTTCCTGAAGCAAACAGCAGGAAATACGGGATCTGTTGGGACTGTGAGCTCACAGCCTCAGACAGGAAGTCAGAAAGTGTTGAGAGAAAGATTTGTTGACAATAAGAGGAATAAAGAATTAACACTCACTGCTTTATTGTTTATAGTTGATACATAAAATACTTTATAATGGACGACGTGTCACTATGACACACTGACAACTGACTGTGGTCTGTAAACACATGACGTCTATCAGCTCACACTCACAGCTAACAGCCTGGATCATTCAATTATTTTACATTAAAAAGAATGTTGAACACAAAGCTTGTGAAACTGACACATTAGAGATAATTATCATCATTTGATATTTAGACCTATTGTTGAAAATATTTTGTTTGTTGTATGTTGATTTAAATTTGAGAGGTTTTATTGATGTGACCATATTCAGACCATATGACCAGAATACTGATATTAACTTGTAATATTTAGAACACTGTCAAAGAAAAAACTAAAGAAAAACAAAAAACAATGAATTATATTTAATATGTAACATTTACAAAACCGAACAAAGTGCTTTTGTTCCCTGACTACAACATCATCAGATTAAAAATGTGAGTTTGCAATAGAAAGAAAAACAACAATAAAAATACACAAACTGCTGAGCAGTTCATGTCCTGTTGCAGATTGAATTCATTCTCAACTCATTTGTTTAGTTTAATTATATTATTGTTATTGTGAAGTCAGTGAGTCTTAATGATGTTAAAAATTTCCAGATTACAGTTTTCATTAATTGAAAAATACAAATTCAAATCATGATGATGTGACATGTTTGAAACAAACTGTGTTATCACGCTGTTTGGTACATTTAACCTTTATCATCAAGATACTGCAGCTGACTATATTTTGATTACGGTAACATAATTCTGTATTTTTTTTTACTGAAGACTAAAACTTCCTCGCTGCATAATAAACGAAAACTAAACTGAAACCAATTTAGAAAAATGACAAAATCTTGTATCTATTTTCCTGTTAGTTTCTTTCCTTTTGTTTTGTTTTTTTAAATTTGCCAATAGGAAGATCCAATAGAGAATATAGAAACAAATAATGTTGATGGATGAGATCAGAGCACAGACAGAAATCACTTATAAAAATGGGTGCGAGATGTTAAAGACGTTTCCTGTTATTAAATGAAACTGATGTCTAGTTTGATTTCATTTTCAAAAAATAAAAAGGGACAGTTTTGATCTGTGAGCATAACTGTGTAGTATAAATTAACAAATACATAAACAAATAAATAAACAAAAGTAAGCTAATCAGACTAGACTTAATTATAGTTTTTAAAGGTTTGACTTTATTTACGGAATCATAATACAAACATAAATCTGAAGAAATCCGATAAGAAACATGAAAAACAAACAAACAAAAAAGGAAGAAAAAAAACATTTTGTAGTTATTTACGTAAGCGTCAACCTACGTCACGCGTACGTCAGAGGTCAGAGTTGAGAGTTGACAGGGGAGGGCTCGTGCTTGGACGGTTCGCGGGAAATGTCTCAAAACAAATCGGTTCTGGTGGCCACGCGAGCGACTTCAGGAGGAGTGTGAACTGATCAATCAGCGGAACTAATCGATCAGATCGGTAGAGCCGTCTGCTGCTGTTAGTGACGTAATCAACTGCTGCTAATCGAACATTAATCTGGCAGCGACGCGGGGAACGTTAGCAGAGTTAGCTCCTTCAGTTAGCTCAGGCTAACACAGCTCTGTCAGCGGTGCTAATCTGTTAGCATCGAGCAGCTCCGTGCGGCTTCACACCGGAGACACACAGCCGCCACCCCGGGAGGGACGGTGCCGTGAGCGGGGAACAGAAGCAGGGCGGGCGGGCTCAGAGGACTCGGTGAGCGGGCAGAGAGATGGCAGAGAGGCCGGAAGACCTGAACCTCCCCAACGCGGTGATCACCCGCATCATCAAGGAGGCGGTGAGTAGAGCCGGCGGCCGGGAGAGAGAGGAGGGATTACCGGGGGGAAAGTAACGATACAGCGGTGTGACGACACTCAGTTCATTATATCACTTAAATTACAATAGAAAAGTTTAATAAAAGTTGTTTCCACTGAACTCTGAGCACCATGTAGGTTCATCAACATGTAATTCAGGTGCATTCAATAATATATTTTAGTTTAACCTCTCAGTAAGTTACATAATTTATTATTAACAGCAATGCATTTGTTTAAAAGTGACTGTCTACACATCCAGTTTGCGTTTGTTAAGATTCTTTTATAATCTGAACATCAGGCGACTAATGTTCAGTCCCACTTGACAGATTTCTGAGTGCATGCAGGACTAATTAAAACTCACATTGCATCCTTACAAACTTAAAAACCACTCCTTGTTCTTGAATCCAGCTGTGCTCATGTATTTGTGACTGTTGGTCTTTATGTTCAGATGTTGTTTGTCTCTGAGTAACTAAATCTCTTTCCTCAGCCGGCCTGTGTTTTCTGATAACATGCTGCTGGTGTTCTGCAGCTTTGAGATAAAACTCCTCCACACCGTTTGTTTCCTCAACAGCTCCCAGATGGAGTGAACGTGTCCAAGGAAGCCAGGAGAGCCATTTCCCAGGCCGCCAGCGTGTTCGTGCTGTACGCAACGTCCTGGTGAGAACCCGTCGGGATCAATCCATAAAATTCAGTTTGATTCAAGTGGCATCATAACAACAGCGTCTGAGTCTCCTCAGTGCTTTTTAAGAATGATCCATCACACCACTCCTTCAATAAAACAGTGGCTTTTTCTTTCTGGTCACAGTGCGAACAACTTTGCCATGAAAGCAAAGAGGAAAACTCTGAATGCAGGAGACGTTTTGGCTGCGATGGAGGAAATGGAGTTCGAACGATTCTTGGAGCCTCTCAGAGAAGCTTTGGAGGGTCAGTATGACAGTATAAAGACAAAATGACACAAAGAGGTTTATAGTCTGCATATGATTGGCTGTTTAGACCTGATATCAACATGTGATTCACTGTAATGTTAATTACATGTTTGGTCTCTTTTTACTGGCCAATGTCAGCAGCAGATGTCTGTGAACACACCAACTGTTTGAACTCATCCCGACACTGAACCAGTAACCACAACATCACCAGACTCCCTTAACAAATTGCATCATTTTAGGAGTTGTTGAGTGAAGAGGAACTTAAAAAACTTTGCAACACTTTTCCGCTACAAATTCTAACTCATTGTATCCTTTTTGTAAATTCAGCATTAAATGAGAAGCTGAAGTTGTTTGTCTCCTTGTAAAAAGTGTCAGTTTGTGGCAGCATGTCTGTACCAGCCTGTCTGCTTCTGTGTCTAAAGTGCTAAAGTCTTACCTGCCAACATTGATCAGCTGTTTGAACACACTGTTTACACTGATTTCACCATTTACACTCCATTTATGAAAGGAGAAACATGTTATTGATCTAAACATGTCACATGTTACAATATAGGCGACTTCTTTGCTGCCCAGACTCCCTTAAGAAATCGCTGAATTTAGAGAGTCGTTGAGTTAGAAGAAACTGACAAACTTTGAAACGCCGCCTCTGACAAATTCTTTATTTGGGCCTTCTTGTTAATTCGGCAAACATTGTATATTAAGTTTTTCTTTTTTGTTGTGTAAAAAAAAAACATCAGGCTTTAAGTGACATGTTCACACTGCTCATCCTTCTGTCACAGACTTCCTTCAGTTTCAACAGCAGAGCAGATGTTTCTAAAATAAAATGAACTTAAAATCTTTTAACAATTTGCACTTAACAATGGCTGTTTATTTCCTCCACAGTGTATAAGAAGGGCCAGAAAGGAAAGAAGGAGGTTTCTGAGCAGAAGCGTAAAGATAAAGAGAAGAAGGCCGATTCTGAGAACGACAAGAGCAGGGAGGACGAAGAGGAGGAGGAGGAGGAGCGTATGGAGGAGGAGCCTGAAGCCGAGAACGAAGTGGAGGAGGAGGAGGTGGAGAACTGATGAAGCTCTGGTGACTGACATGCACTCCCATCACCTCCTCTGAGGTCATCACTGGCTGGAGCTGCTGTTTCCAACCCGACAACAAACAAAGCACAAAGAAAAACTCCACCTCCTCATCTGCATTTTGTATTTTTAATCATTTTGATACAACAGTTTTTTTTCTTGACAGTTAATAATACTCAGTAGTTAGTGTTCATCGACAGGAAGTTAAATACAAAGACTGACTCTGGTTTAAGGGTTTTACCACTGGAGGGAGTGAGAACACAGGCAGTCATTTGACCAGCGTCCAGCTAGAAGATGAGCGTGTTTAAAATGTTTCTGTAGCAGCACACTGACGATCATAGACCTGTTTTATTTAACACATCAAGTGCTCAAAGGTTAAAGGTTGTCTAAACAAAACAAATAAAGCCATTGAAGAACTAAGAAAAGAGAGCAAGTTTAGATTTAAAGGAACAGTTCAGTCCTTCTCTCCTCCTGATGATATAAAGTCAGGTGAAGTGTCGTATTCCACAGAACAGTTCTGGAGCTTCACAGTAAAAACACAGTTGCAGCGTTCTGTTAAAGCTGCAGACGTGATTTATAATGTGAAAACAACCCCCCAAATATATAAAATGGTCTCCAAGTCTCCAGAGAATCCAAACTGATTTGCACACACATTAGCTTGTTAGCTGCACTAAATAGTGTGTAAATAACCTCTTTTCAAATCAGCTCTGGATCTCTGAGCCTCCAGGTCGTTAGACGAGCTGTGTGGAGCCATTTTATTTTCATTCTGGTTGTTTTCCACATTTAAAAAGGAGTCTCCAGCTACTTCAGTCGTTTTGGAGAACGCTGCAACGCGTCTTTGCTGTAGAGCTCCCTGACCTGACTTCCCATCAGCATGGCGCAGCTGTCATTTTTGGGTGAACTTGTCCTTTAATCCAGGAGTTCTTTCGATCAAAGATTTACCAGCTTTTGGTACAAAATCAGGCGTTGGTTACAAATTTGATGATCGCGGTTTGGCTTTAGTTGAACACTAGAAACAAAGACGGAGCTTGTAGACGTGATGGATCAGTGTAGCGGCGGCTGTAATGAACCGTGTTGTTGGACCTCGTAGATTGATACTTAAAAGATGGCTGCAGCTGTGTTCAGTGCACCTTTTTGTTCTGCTGTGTTTTTGAACCATTTATACTTTTGTAGACTTGTATATGACTGGCTGAGATTTTCAATAAATATTTTGTATAAAAGGAGAACCGTGTTGAGTCGTGACTGACCCGAGCGACCCTCCACACCCACCACAGATCGTTTCAGTCACTCTGGATCCAAACGTGATCTGACTTCAGACCAGTTTCACTGCAGCTACAGTCATTAAACAGCCTTCAACACATTCTGACTGAAACCAGAGCTGCTCAGATCTCGTCTCCATCGGATCAGGAGTTCATCTGATTCACCGACGTTATGAAACTGAGTCAAATCTGACAAACAATTCATATGTGTGATGTAACATTTCACACTTCAGTGTTTCCAATGTTTTCACAAATCAAATCTGGATTTGCTCTTAGCAGCAAATCTGGAGGTTTATTTTTTTGTTCACATGAGAAATTACATTAAAAACAGGAATTTCATTAAAGGGGCAGAAATTCAGCGTCAATTTTAATATTTATGATATTAATGAGGTAATGATAAACTTAGTTTTGTTTTCCAAAAGTGTACAGACAAGCTGTTCAGAGGAAAACAAAGGCCAGAACACTGTGTGAACCTAGAAAGGTGGCAGGGTCCGCCACATAAACAAAGTAGGACAGTATAAATTGTGTTGTCTTATGGTCAATTTGTTTAATCAGGCTGGAAAAAAAAAAAAGACATTTCTTCCCCTAAACTACATAATGCTCCTTTAATCTCCATCCTCATCTCTGCATCATGTTGAGTTCACATTACTCACATGTTAAAATTGCACTTTAATATCTTAGCTCTAAATTCAAATTTTAGTGAGAACCACAAAATAACTTAACCTTTAACATCTTCCATCATTTGATTCTTTCCATCTTTTGTTTCCTAGCAAGGCAGAAATAAGCTTCCTTGCTCAAAACTATTCCAGCCACCTGTATAAATGTAAGTCTTAAATCACCTGACTGAAACATTTGACATGATTTCATTAACTGCTACATGTTCAACAGCTTGAAGCTTCACTATGGTACATTTACTCACTTCATTCACACTCAAAATGACATTTGTCTTCTATTGCACACAAACCTTTAAATCCCCAAATCTAATGAGTTACTGGACAAGCCAGCTGTGAAGGACATGTATTAATATAAAGAACTGCATTCAGAATCATGTTACTGAAATTTTGTTTTCCCCACTACAGAATGACCCTCAAAAACACCCTCATGTGTTTATTCCTGGTGCATTTTGTGTTTAAGCAGCATTTTAAAATGATCAGAGGACCTTTAGCGGACTGAGGTCATTCAAACAAAATTTCCTCATTTCAGGATACAAAACTAGAATAACTGTATGTCCTGTTATTAAAAAAATAAAATAAAGATGAAACAAAAAAGTCAAACACAAGTAGCTCAGTTTCTCTGAACATTTTATTGATGTCCACTGTTTACTCGCTTGGACACTCGACTTTGCCGCTGTTGATGTCATCGATGACATCATGGGGAGGACGTCCATCGATGGTGCAGCCAACAGACTGAGCAGTTCCCAGGATCTCTTTGATTGTTCCTGAAGGAGGAAGAAGGACGAATATAATGATACGTTAAGGCCATTTCTATTCAGAAGAGTTTGAGGGTTTGAAGTCTGACAAATAAATTTAAAACAGGGACAGAAACCAGGTGAATTTCTTTCATACGTTAATGAAATGTTCCAGACTTTTCGGCACAGGGTTGTCCATTGGTTTGGGCAGCTCTGTTTCCTAAAGTTGGGTTGATCTGAGCCTCCACTGGATTATACTCAGTCACTCTGACAGACAGGCATAGTGGCGGGAGGCTGAGCGGTAAAAGAAAACACATCGTCTGATGTTTCTAGTCTTACCAGAGAGTTCCCTGGCGATGGAGCGAGGCCTCATGACGCGAGCAACAGCAACAATCTCATCGAAGGTGACGCTGCCACTGTGCTTGACTGGAAAATTAAAAGTGAAATTCAGTCAACGCTTCAACCAAACTCATCTTAGTTTTTTAAAAAGTGATCATTTCCACACAACACTTACTGTTCTTGACCTTCTTCCTGTCACGAGGAGGCTCCTTCAGAGCCTTGATGATCAGAGCAGACGCAGAGGGAACGACCTCGATCTAAAAATACACACAAGTTATCGTCCTGTGTCCACCAAGCTGAGTGCTTACAGTCACAACTAGCTGGGACTAAAGGAACAGTTCACCCAAAAATGAATTTTCATGTTCTGGTAACGTGATCCTTTAAATCAACCCCGTTAGTTCATATTGCAGATCAGCCTGTGAGTTTGGTCATGATACGTACCGCTGCCTGTCTGTTCTGGATGGTCAGCTTCACGGTGATCCTCAGGCCCTTCCAGTCACCGGTGGCCTTGGCAATGTCGTCACCAACTTTCTTGGGAGACTGATGAGAAAAACAGAAAGTTGATATTTGAGATTACATCAGATTTACAGAACCTTAAAATTCAGTCGGTTAAAGCTAAAAATAAATCAGTCAAAAGTCTTCATCGCGTAGGATGACTGAACGCAGGAGCTTCGGTTTGTGTTCCAGACTTTTCGGCACAGGGTTGTCCATTAGTTTGGGCAGCTCTGTTTCCTAAAGTTGGGTTGATCTGAGCCTCCACTGGATTATACTCGGTCACTGTGACAGACAGGCATAGTGGCGGGAGGCTGATTCAGTTAGTGAGATGTTTATTAAACTCACCAGACCAAGAGGTCCGATTTTGGGGGCCAGGGCGGAAGTGGCGCCGACCTCTCCTCCTGTGCATCTCATGAACACTGAAAGACAAAATAATAAAACCTAATTAATACAGTTTCTTCACACTTTGCAGACTCAACACCCACTGACAGCTGGTCGTTAACAGGTGTGATGACAGCTTCAGACAGAACTGCAGTGATTTAACAGTGTATCTGCTCTTTTAGAGTCGAGTCCTGCAGCTCATTTAGCTGTTAAACACTTGAGTGATTAAAAAAAACAACAGACTAGAAATCTCAGGAAAACATTTCATACCAACTCGTCTTATGAAAGAGGCACCAAATACTGTATGCAAAACTCGTTTAGCACCATCACTGATATAAAAGCAGTCATTAAATTATGATTTAACGCCTACAAACTATTATTCCTATTGTTGGCATGTTGTCTACATTTCTGACTGCCAAAGCAAATCATTTCAGGCCAAAAATCCTGCAGGTTGGACTCAATCTGGTAACACTTTGTGTTCACAATTCATATACAAAATTTACTATGTGCAGTTTTATAATCATAATTTAATGACTGCTTTATATCAGCGCCAAACAGGGACACTCACTGAAATAGCTGTTAGGGATCATTCCAAAAATCCCAATTGTTGTATTAGTTTGAAGAGGTTCTAAAGATTTAGGGGGGCATGTTTCCCTACCAGGATGAATTTCTCTAACAGATGATATTTAGAGTTATGCAAGCCAAAATTATCAAATTTGCACTTCATTTAAATCATCTAATTTAGTGATGTGTTTGACAATAATCAAACATTTACACAGTGCTTGTGAATCCTGCTCCTCAGACCAAACCTGAGCAACTAAAATCAAGACATTTCCATCTAAACAAAAACAGCTGTGAAAACATGACTCAAGTGTAGATTAGTGATGAATCTGCAGTATTTGGAGTAACTGTTAATTTAATAAAAACAGTGTTGTACCTGAACACACCGACTGACCATTTACTCATGTTGGCCTAAATTTTCAGTCAAATATCGACTCTTAAAACTTCCAGCAATTATGGATATCAGCATATTTTGGGCCATTAATCCAGTTTCTACCTACACTAATCTTTTTAAAGAGCAGCCAGATGTTTTCCACACAGCTGGAGCTTGATCACTTCCAGTACAACATTAACTAGTGTCACTGTTTAATTAGTTAAATATAAATGCCAGATAATAGAAAAATACCAATTGTTAGTGTTGTGACCAAGACTTTATCACAAGTTATAATGCAAAGCTTAGTTTACATCATACTGATGACAGAACCTGAGAATATTTGGCATTTAGTTTTGTTTCAGATGTTGGTTAATCATAATCTGGAGTGATAAACCAGAACAGGATGAATGAAACTATACCAGTTGACATCTTTTAGGTTAATATAGTTTTCTGTTGGAAATCGTTCTGTAAATTAAACGTTTACATGATCAATCACACAAAATGCAGATACTGATTTATAATTCCCAGTGTCTCTAAATTACATTTTTAAAGTTTCACGAGAAGTTTAGATCGAGAGTCATTCAATATGTACGAGTTTAAATTAGCATTAGCTAGCATTAGCTAACGTTAGCCGGTTAGCTAGTACTAGCCCACGTGTATTCGCATGTAGTCCGCCCCAGACGCCCATTGACCCATCAAACCGGTCACAAATCCGTCAAATTCCACCTGATACATAAATTTCAGCATGCAAAGATTTTGTCAGACATGGTTTTTAGCATTCCTCGACGCGTTTTGTGTCCCATCTTTACCGTTTTCTGTCGCCGCTCACAGGCCGGCAGACACAGAGCGACTCCATCTTGGCTGTGAACAAACTTCTGCGTTTATTACCCACTTGAGCGTGAAAACATACCAACTTTAACCTCGTTGGGGTCGAATTTGGGAGGCATGTTGCTGCTGTGGTGGTTGAGCTCAGTTCAGCTTGGTTGGTGAGGGTGTCGGATGAACCCGGGCTCGGGACGACCGATTACTGTTGCACCTTCACCGCTAAAGGGAGAAAGAAAGAACGAGCCGAAGCCGCGGAGGGATATATAAACACGGCAAGTAACGCGAGAGGTTATGATTCCGTTCTCGTGACGTACATTAAACGTCACTTCAAATGCAGTTTGTCTTAACAAATGTTTTTACTATAAAGCACTTTGTCTTGAATGAATTCTTAATTTATTATATTTCTATATAATCTTTAAAGTCTCCACACCTGTAATCTTATATTTATTTTTAATACATTTATATAATTATATATCAATCATTTGATTATTTTTCTACATTACACAACTTACATTGTATATTTAGTCTACAGTCTGCATTTAGACACATTTTACAGCTCTACGTTAACACACACAACAGTTGTTTCCAATGTTTGGTTCAATGTCCCAAGAGTTTATTGGTTCATGTTGTGTAGTTATGTTTATTGCTCTTTTGTATGTATGAAAGCTGGTTTTAGTAAGTTATATATGAAACTGTTTATATCAGGGCTGCCAGAAGTGGGGCCCGCTGGACAACTCTGGGGGCATCAGTGTTTCTCCTCCAGACGTTTCCAGTGAACAAAACTAAAACAATTCAAAACAACATGACATACGACAATGACACAATATGATATGATACAATATAATACTATTTGATAAGAAACGCTACGATGCTAAATCAAACTATGTGACATATACAAGATGATGCAATACAAAAGATACAAAATAAAATGTAACCATACGATTAGAAACTGAATAATATGATATAAAACAATATTTCCCTTGAAATAACTGGTGTTTTCTATCATAAAACAGTAAACATTTTATAAAGACTTCATTTATAAAATCCTTCACTCAGCGTTGTAACTGACCTTTGTTGTCATTTCTATGTTACCTCCAGCATAACTCATAAAATATCTATTATTATTCCCAGAAATGCTTCTTCAGCATGATTAATGAGTTGCCTTTGTGTATTTGTTGCATGTTTATCCCAATCATTATGCATTTGGATAATAATAAAGTAGAAATAAAGTGGTATTATATAGTGGAATGAGTGTTACAATGCAGACTATTGTGAGTGTTGTTGGTTTGAGTGTTTTTCCGGTGGTGGAAAGTTATTTTCTGAGCTGGTTCGTGAACTCAGTGGAGGTTAAAGTGCTGCATGTGGGTGCTGAGTGGATGAACATCCTCCGTAGCAGAATAATGGGCCTGAAGCTGGTCGAGCGCTGCTGGAATATAACGGCATTATGTCAGTATTAGTGTACATTACTGCAGGTGTTTGTCATCTCTCCAGGTTGATGTCAGTTGTATCATCGCGGCTCAGAGTCGCATGTTTAAAAAATCAGCGTTTGGATCCTGAAGGACTTTTTGACTCAGAGCTGCTGCACAGGAATAGAAACAGAACACAAGAGGGAGTAAGTGGGTGAGAAGCAGAGATCATCACTGTTGTGCTGTTTAATATGCATCATGAAAATCTGTGAGGATACTCAGAAATTCACAGCTCATATTATCAAAGGAGAGCCTTTTATCTGGATCTTCAGAAAGTCCACAACATTTACAGGAAATGTCACTGAATAATCTTCTTGATGAAATGTTATGGACAGAAAACATCTATATATATATATATATAAATGCTCCTTTTCATGTTGGAAATAGATAAGAAATGTTTTATATTTCTTTATCTGCTGAATATGAAGTTTTTATCGCTGTTTTCTTTTCCGTAAAAAGGTAAATCTCCCAGCGTGTTCTTATCACATCATCTGTTTCTATTTTTCTTTGCAGACTTCAGTGAAAGTCGAGGGAGGAAAATGGAGATCGCAAGTGTTCATGTTATTTCTGACCACGTGATGAATAATGAAGATGATTTATTGTAGCTGAATATTCCTGGTAATAAATCACATTGGCGCTATAATCCAATATGATTATAATAAACTGTGTCTCTGCTGAGTTTTAGTGTGTTTCTGTGTGTGTGCGTGTGTGTGCGTGACCCAGTTCGCCTGATGTTAACTGGTTCAGTACAGTAACGTCACATTACACCAACATGAGACACGAAGGAGTCCAGTTTCATCTCTGCAGAGGAGACGACAGCCTGTGATGTAATTACATTTCCATTCTCTTGTCTTACAGTGTTAGAGTGTGTGTGTGTGTGTGTGTGTGTGTGTGTGTGTGTGGGGCTTATATTACTATCTTTATCAGGACCGATCTCTGTTTTTTAACCACCGTGGGCTGTTTGGACACTTGTTTTGAAGGTTAGAATAAGGTGGATGTTTGTTTGCGCTCACTTGCGATGTTTCGGTTCGTGGCCGTCAGCGCTGGAAGATGAATTCAGATCTCTTACATGATTAGAGGTAAAAGCACCTCAGGGTTAAAATGACTCCACCAGTCGTTCAGTATGTTAATAATCTGAAGTAAGATCAGAAAATGTCTTTAAGTGAAATGACTCATCAGCACAATGATCCGTCAGTCGCTGTTGTTTCATGGATAATATATCTTCAATCTGATTAGAGATTCCAACTTCATTGTCAATGTGGACGCTGAACAGAGACATCTGTTCGGTTCTGTTAGACATATAACAGAAGAAGAAGTCTTTTTCTCCCTCAATTCATACATTTATTAATTTGCTCTTCAGTTCCAGAATTTGACTTCAGGTGAGAAGGAGCAGGACGTCTCCACAGAAACATTGTTTAAAAAATCTGTTGCGCTGCAAAATACAGACAGATTTATCTGGAGGGTGTAAAGTGGTGTCTAGTTTTTTAACTAGTTTTCTTGAACGCTGACGATATTTACAAGTTTTGTTCTACAACATAAAATCATCATTAAATGTCAATGTTACAAACAGTTAGCGGTTTCTAACAAGTGTCTGAATGAGACTACAGAGGTTGTCGGGGACATTAAACGTCCTCACAGCGAACACGGAGACTCATCTACTCACTAGTCCGTCTTTACAGGCCACTTTAGTTCCACACTGTTCTAACTCTGACTTTACAACTTGTATATTGATCAGTTTATAGAAAACCTGGATTTTACTTGTGTAGTAAGACTCTCAGTGGTGATGACGTTTAAGTCATGTGACCGTGATGTCGTCTGTTTGTAGCCTGATATTAGCTTCTTACTGCTACACAGTTAATTTACGTTGGTCTCTGGAGATTATCTGGATGAACAGAACCTGGAAGTATCATAAACTTCAATTCAAAATCAAATTAATAAAATTCTAGAATTGTAGTGGAGGAACCAGGACGATGCTAACTTCAGTTAGCCTACAAAAATACATAAAAACAATCATCACTCCAGCGCTCTATTGGCTTAATAAACAATGTGTGAACTCACTTGGCAGTGGTTTGAATATGAAGACTTTCATTAGCCTGTTAGAGCTCATCAAGAGCTTTAAACTTGGACTTATTCAAAACATCAATACATTCAACAATTTCTAAATCTTTTAAAGACCTCAACCAAAATAGTTCAACCCAATCTCCAGAATAAATGCTCGCCAAGTAGGCAAGCAGTTGGGTCCAAACTTACAATTTCTGTGTTGTAACTTTACCTCTGACCTTTATGTTTAGCTTGAATTTTCTGTTTCTCTCTCGTCACAACACTCTGATTATGATCTGGTTAGGTTCAGGCACAAGAACCACTTAGTTAGAGTTATAAAACATCATGGTTTGGCCCCGATGTCATCACTTTTTATCTTCTGTCGTCTGACTTCCTCCTTTGCAGTCAGGGGTTACACAGCCACTAGAGGGCGCCACCTAACTCGAAAAGTGAATAAGTGTTGTAATAAGCTGCTTTCAAAGTCGAACAATACAGTTGTTTTTTAGAGGAGGGAGTCAGCCATGTTTCTACAGGAGCCCAGAACAGACAAACCAAACACTAAACACTGACTCTAGAGACGGACACTTTTGGTGAGGGTGAGACGAGCGGTGTTCAGTTGCTTTAACTGTGCAACCTCACCACTACACGTCACTAAATCCTACAAACTGGACCTTTAATCTCCAGCAGATAATCTTTAATTAATCATATTTCACAACATCCATTTCATAAATTAAACCCTGATCTAAAAGGTAACTTATAACTTTGGCTGTCAGGTAAATGTAGTGGAGTAAAAAGTCAAAATGTACTCAGTTACTTGTACTCATTATGTTGACGAGGGTCCTCATAAGAGCACGAAGACAAACGTGTGTGTGTGAGTGTGAGTATACAGTGTGGAGAGGACGAGCCAGCTGTTATTTCTGCATAAACAAACTGAGCCTGAAGCAGAACCATCGAGCCGGTGTTGACACACACACGCACACACACACACACACTCAGTCGGACAGCTCATTTGTTAAACTCGAGGGAATGATTCGATTTCAGCAGAGTTCCTCTCCTCCATCTATTCGTCCTTCTTGACCTTTTTCCTCGTGTGTTTTTTCCAATCAGCAGCTTCGTCTCTTCGTCTTCTTCGCTCTAATTTCTCTGCCGTACAATTTCCTCTATTGATTTTTTTTTTTTTTTTTCAAGCCTGGCTGTAGTCGAGGGAACGAAGGCTAAGTACAAAGCTCGTCTCTGTAACTGGATTTAAAGGAGGGGAACAGATTGTCTTTGGATTTCTGGCCCTCAGCCGAGCAGATCTATGAGCAGGTTTATCGATAGTTACAAGTCCTGAGCGGCCGCTGCTTGATTGGGATTGGAAGCAGGATGTCGATGAGGCGACCTTAATCTTCACTTCATTCAGAGCCCAATCCGGTCTGAATTAAGAACTTCACTCACTGAAGTTTAAGATAAATACATTCATTAATAAAGCTGGATATCTTATAAATGCTGGATACTAGTGCTGCAGCTCAGCCTGGACACTCAGTGCTGCAACTTACCTGTGGACAAGCAACACATTACATTAGTAACAAAGTAATTTAATCCATTGCAAAGAGGAGTAAAATAATCAATCAAGAGGTGGCCTACGACGTCACATATCACACCTTGGCTCACCTGGCCCAACCAACTCACATGAAGGCCGGTTTGGTCAACGATCCACAAGTGGACTCTGAAACTCATAGCTCACACTTATTCTTAATGACTCTCTAAGGACGCTCCCACAGTCTGTAAGGATGTGCCCACACTCAGTAATGACACTCCCACACCCTGTAATGACACTCCCACACCCTGTAAGGACACTCCCACACTCTATAGGGCACTCCTACACTCCGTAAGATCACCCCCACACTCTGTAAGGACACTCCCACACCCTGTAAGGACACTCCCACACTCTGTAAGGACACTCCCAAACTCTGTAAGGACACTCCCACACTCTATAAGGACACTCCCACACTCTATAGGACACCCCCACACTCTATAGGACACCCCCACATTCTATAAGGACACTCCTACACTCCGTAAGATAACCCCCACACTCTGTAAGGACACTCCCACACTCCATACGGACACTCCCACAGTCAGTAAGGACACCCACACACTGCATAAGGACCTCCCCACAGTCTTTAAGGACACTCCCACCCTCTATAAGGAAACTTAGAACTGAATAAGTCTCTTTCATGCAGCACTTAGAGATACACTGATCTGGATGACTAAAAACCTTCATCAGCAACTTAATTACGAATAAATAATATGACAAAATGACTTGTTGTACAAAGTGACTGTTAACAAGTGGTATATATCTACAGAACCATCCATACTGGAACAGAGATCATGTGAGCACACATCACTTCTCTCTGGTGATACTTAATGTGTTCATCGTGTTTGTTTTCCACGTTACGGACGGTTTCACTCTCTGTTGACTTTGTGCTCGTTGAGGTAGAAAACGCCAACAGGACGTCGCTGCCAACTTGTCAAAAACAGAAACTGTGTGCAGTGACACGGACCAAACTGTCTTTAGTAGAGATGATATGATTTCACCTTCCTCGAACTGTCTCCCATCTTCTTTCTGCTCTTCTGCAAACTGTTTGATCATTAAGTGTTTTATCTGTCTGAGTAAAAATACTCTAGAGATTTAGCTCACTAGATATTAAAAAAAGAAAGAAACAAGAGATTAGACCTTTAAAGCAAAGACAAAGACTTTTCAGAGATTATCGTTGCCCCTGGTTCACCAACATTTCTCAGACGTTACGTAACTGTAAGCTAGAGAGGAACAAATCTACCAGCGCCAGGACAGGTTTTACTACCAGAAGATATTTGCTGTCATTTCTTCTCCTGCAGTGTGAATATCAGTCCATCACAGCGAGTACGAGGCTTCAGCTGGTTATGTCACAATTGTTTTCTTGTGCTGACTGTTTCATATCAGTGTTGCAGACTGATTATGTTCCTCTCCTCTATCACCTGATATCCAGAAATCTAAATAATTCACCAAACACATCGCTGCCACTGTATCCTGTATGATTACTCATCGTCTTGCTGAGAGTTTGTTAAGAGGATCAACACCACTCTCATGTCTGTGGGTTCAGTATGGAGCCGCAACCACTAGGTGTTCAGCTTAGTTTAGCATAATGACTGGAAGCAGGGGGAAATAGCTAGCCTGGCTCTGTCCAGTGTTCGAAAATGTCTCGTCGTTTCTTTAACTTTATGTCTTTAAACCCTGCACAAGAAAGTAAATAAGTGCATTTCCCCAGTTCAGTTCTATCTGTGAGCTCAGCTCAGCTCCATTTATCTCTGACAGCTTGCTGCTGTCCCAACAGGCCTCCATCCCATCATGCATCTCCAGATAACACTGTTTCTTCACAGTTGAGCTTTAATTTGAACACGTCTGTTTGTGATCTACACGTATTTATCACTTTTTTATCAGCCATGTGTGAGCAAATTGTATCGTGGCGTGAAAAATGAGTCCTTCCCCGTCTCATTGGTAGTTTGTACGAGCCTGCGGGAGATTATTTAGGAAGTTTGAAGCTGCTGGACTTTATGCACGTTCTCGAATACCTCGTCGCCATGACTCTCTCTGCTCTGCTAACAGAGAGCAACAGGAGCTAACATTAGCTTAGAAATTGAGTCTGCTTACATGAACTAACGATTACACAGAAGTTCCTCAGAGCCCCTTTAAAAAACAAAACCTAAACACCTCACAGGAGCAGATATAAAGTTTTCCTTGTGACTTTAAATCCTGTTAACAAGCAGACGGTGTTTACAGGACGATGCACTCTGTCTCCAGGATCTGTGCAGCGGCCTGTAAGATGAGTTGGTGGGCTGAGAGAGCAGCTCGTCAATAACTGTAAGAGGACACCCGGCCTATATAATCTGATTCCTTCCGAGGGTTTCCTCCATCGACGCTCCGTGGACTTCCTCCCTTTCGTCATCCCATTATGAGAAACAGGAGACAGACAGTAACGGCACAGAAACAATGCCTGAATGCTTAATGAAGCACAGCTCGCATCAACACGCTGGATAAATAAAGAAACAGTTCAGCGGCAGTTAAGCGCAGACTTCAACAGACCTGATAAGACCGCGGTTTGAGGCGGGGTTAATTAACAAGCCTTGGTGAGGACTGTTTGTGCTGAATCAAGGGTGAGTTATCAGTTGCCCCGCTGCAGCCGTCCCCTGGTGCCTCGACACAAATTGAGAGAGCCGAGCGAATTCCCCAGGAGTTCGGTTTAATTTCTTCTGGGCGAGAGATTCCACTGAACCATGTTAACCTCCAGCACCATCAGGAAATTAAGTTGCAAAAGAGGCTTAAGGTTTCCAAACAAACTGAAATGAAAGGCTGTAACCATCAACAGACTGCGGCTCTGAAACTCAGTGAAGACAGAGCAATATTTTTTAAAGGGTAAATAAACTGATCTGTGCACAGAAAGAACGGACACACGTCTCTGTATTAGCAGAAGAGTTGACTTAAGATTTCTTCTGTACGAAATACAAAGACGAGTTGAAGTCTGAGCTGACTTCTCTGTGCCGGTTCGTCTCTGTTCACGTCCATAAATAAGAACAGTTTAAAGGAGTCTTCCTCTGAGTCAGGAGCTCCTTCACACAGTGACGCTGCATTATCACCACTGTGGTGTAATTCACACAGGAAGCCGGCGCTGCGACTCCTAAAGAGGCGTGATGGTCCACATCATGATGATGATGTCGGTGTGGTTTCAAGGTGTTTCCCAGGTGTCCTCCTGTCAATCCAAAACCACAGACTGTTTATAATCATATGGACACTGTTATAATGTGTAATGATTGAAATCCTGACACACCAAACATCCTGGAAAGCGACAAAGTTATGATTTTTGCACTAAATGACATAATTAAACAATCGCCATCAGTAAACAGGAGCTTGTGGGGGGCGGAGGCTGTTTTCTGGGGAAAGTTCACTGAAGTCTCAGTCTGGAGGACTGACGGTTCAACACAAACACTCGGTGAGTTAAAGTTTTCTGCCAGGGACAAATGCTGTTTATCAGGCAGAAATGTGACGAAGAATCTGTAGGACAGACAGGAGGACAGACAGGAGGACAGACGCCCCTCACCGCCTCCCAGACATTCACACAGAGGCGGAGAATTGGTGTGAATGGGGCTTCATCGCTCCGCTGAAAACTGTAACAACTCCAGTGACGACATCCGGATCAGAGAGGAACTTTTCAACGCTCGGCACCGTCAGACAGCCGCAACTAGATGCTTCGGCCTCTTCATTGATAGAAACCAAAGGATTCAGCAGCTGCAGGACTTCAATCCAAAGTAATTGACAAGATTCGCCTGACGGGAGTTTCAAGTGAACCCTTAACTTTGGTGAATAAAAGCACATTTAATTTTCCACTTGGACACTTCTGCTGGGTTGATTGATGAGGTTGGTGATCGGTGTCTGTGTGCTCGTCTCAGAGGATGTTGTCAATGGATCTGTAAACCCAGGAAGACATCTGGGAGCTTCGTTGTGGCCATGTCGGGTGATCTGTATTGAGCTCAGTCGAGTTGGTTTATATCGATGGAATAATGCATTCTTAATTCAGGTGAGTCAGTGATGACGTGACTCGTGTAATCTCTCAATTCAAATGTTCCCGTCAGCGTTTCACTGTTCGTTCATATCACTTAAACGATTGTTTTTCACCGCTGCTGTTTTCAGAGTAGAAACTGAACGTTCCCACCATATCCCTGTTTCCCCTGATGACATCACTATGACATCATCAGGATTTTTTTTTTTTATCTTGACATCACTGCTTCTGAGCCACAGAAGACGTGATTCATCTGTTTCCTCAGGATTTCAATGAATTTATCTTTATGTGAGAAATTGTTAAGAGCGCCCCTTTAATCCTCCAGATAATCCTAATCTATGGTGTCAAACATCCCCACTAACCGGATCCAGTCCAGGTCCAGTTTACAGAGGATGGTTATAGTCATGACTGATTCCTCTCAGCATGTTTCCCAGCTCGCTGCATCCCAGCATGCTCTCTGGTTTGCCTTCCCTCCGCCTCCCTTCTGCTTGTGGATTATCATGTAATCCCTGATATTCATCAGCCTCGGGGGGTCAGAGGTCGCCTCATCACAATTCTACAACACCGCTCTCATCTCGCTGAAGATGAAGTGGATTGTTCTGGTGTGTCGGGTTTAAGAGGAGCTGCAGACTCGGGTCAACATGCAGGATAAAGTCTGATCGCCTTCCTTCTGTCGGCTTTAAGCCTTTTACACACCTGAAGAGCAAGACGACATAATAACAAGGAACAATTCTAACCTGAGTTTATCTCTGCAGAAATATTTTGATGTATATTAATGCTTCATATATTGATGGTCAAATGCACAGTATTTACAACAGTGATTAAACGCATCACCATTCAACTGGACTTGAATAACACAACTGTAAGTGAACGCATCACCACTCAGAGGCAGCTCATTATTCATGACCGAGTTATCAGATCATTTCAGTCTTTAATGATTGTCCATATGTCCATTTCGACGTCACGAGGGAGATAAATAAAAGGTTTTCTGTTCCTGTTGAAACAACATGTAATATTTCCAAATACGTGTACGCGTTCACCAAATCATCCACATTTGAGTTGCAAAGTTTTCATGCAAACACACCGACTGGCTCGCTCCTATAACTATAATTAGTCAAATAAGATAAACAGCCACACAAGGACACGTAAGTGAAGCGGTGTGTCATCCACTCTGAAACATAAACGGGAAATAAATCGTTGTTTCACAAACCAAACATTTATTTTACAGAGTTCACGTGACAAGAGCGAAGATGTCACCGTCACTGATGTATCTGTTATTAGATCTGGACCGACAGAACCACCTGCCTCTTGTAAAACGGCAATGCAAATCATGAATGACATAACAGTGTGTGTGTCTGTGTGTGTGTGTGTGTGCGTGCGTGCGTGCGCGACACACTGTGGATCTGTGTTTTATCTTCTGTCCGTTTTTATTAATCCTCTCTGTGTTTAGATGTCAGCCGGTACAAACTTTGTCAATCAGGATTTAGCTGCATTTATACAAAAGCTTTTCACTGGAGTCCAGTTTGTACTGAAGAGTCATCGAGTGAAGACGAGCAGCTCTGCACTGTAAAAACATGAAGTGTTTGTGGCACAGCAGGTTTATTATGTTTGCTGGAGATTTGTCATTTTTGTTTATTAAATACATATATTCTGAAAAATGAAAAATGTCAAAGTAACTGTTAGTGTACGGCTGCTTGTTATTCACATTGCAGTAAAAGTATAAAAAATATTAGCATCACAATACACTTTAATTTTTTACCTCACACACTCTGTAACCACAGTACTTTCACTAAAATACCATATTCAAGTATGATTTTGTGGTACCCAGTATGCTATTTTATAAATCTATTTCACGACACTAATATCTCATTGCTAAATGAAGCATGTTAGCATTTTCATTGTGTAATTTTTAGCATGCTAATATGCTAAACTAAGAAGGTAACATGGGTAACATACTGTACCTGCTGAACACAAAGCTGTGTTGGTACCTCCATGGTGGGTGTATATGCTAGCATGCTAAACTAGGAGAGCAACAGTTGTGAACATTAAACATCAGCATGTTAGCATGTTCTTTGTGGGGATGTTAGCTGCTGAAATTATAACTTTGGTGCTAATGTTAGCATTTAGCCCAACACACTGCTAGCTCAGTGGTAGCTATCTTGTAAGAGATTAAAATAATCAACAGTGGTTAAAATACAGCTTTGGCTACATGTTACTAAAGGCTACATGCACTAAATAACAGCATGTTAGCATTGTTCATGTGGGTATGTAAACATTATACTTTGTTATAACTTATAAATAACAGCATGTTAGCATGCTGAAATAACATCGTTGGCGCTCATGTTAGCATTTGGCCCAACAGACAGCTAGCTCGGTTGTAGCTATCTTGTAAGAGATTAAACTACTCAACAATGGCTAAAATGCAGCTTTGGCTACATGGGCTGAATGACAAAATGTTAGCATTTTCATTGTGGGGATGTTAGCATGCTGAAATAACATGCTTGGTGCTCATGTTAGCATTTGGCCCAAAACACTTGTAAGAAATGTTGTAAGAAATTAAACTAATCAACAGTGGTTACTGAATGCTACTGAAGGCTAATATAAAACTCTAATAAAGCTAAATATTATCAGAGCGTGTTCATAAAGTTTATTATTCAACCATTTTGAATGATTTTTACTTAGCATTAGACATGTTAGCATTCACAGTGGTGATGCTACATGCTACATGCTACATTTAGTTGGGCTAAATAGCAGATCTGAGTAGTTTTCCCACCTCATTCTGAGTCCAGTTGCTTTAATGTCGTGTTTTTTACAGTGCAGAAGAGCGAGCTGGAGGAGGAGGAGGGTGAAAAGAGGAGGAGGAGGAGGAGGAGGAGGAGGAGGAGGGTCCGGCTGTCAAACACAGATGAGAACACAGCAGCAGGTTTCAGGAGGGCACCGTTAGATAATCCTGTTTACTCTCAGTCGGAACCAGTGGAGAGCGCCGAGCCGAGCCGAGCCGAGCCGACACATCAATCTTAATGTGATCCCTCTCAACTCCGAACCTGCCGGGGAGGCGACGTGTTCGGCCGGTGATGCTGCTACCCGAGACACGTCGACCCGCAAACTTCGGAGCGGATCCATAAACTGTGACGTTGCTGCGGATCGATCATCCGGAGCGATCAGAACATGATGGCCTCATTAAAGTCTTCATCACAGCAACAGATGAGAAGATGCTGAGGAGTCCGAGACACGGAACCGAGCCGAGGCACACCTGCGTCCTGTAAGGTGAGACCACACGTCACCAGAACAGATACTTAAACACAGTGATGTAACTTTATTAATTTACTCTGATTACATTTACACCAAACTTCACTTTCCTGCAGTGACCAAAGTCACTGAAATTCAACAGTGTTAACATCAAAATATACTTAAATTACCAAAAGTAACTAATGACTACACACTGTGTTACTATAGTACATTTACTCAGATACTGTGCAAAACCACTGTAAACAATCTTACTTGAGTAACATCAAAATATACTTAAATTACCAAAAGTAACTAATATCATAAATGACTCTATGTAACCAGAGTACATTTACTCAGATACTGAACTCCTGCAGCTCTGATTTTGTGGCACTAGTTTATTGACTCTTTTGTATTTCACTGCAGTTTGGAGACAATTACATTATTTTTTTTTAATTCAACTAAACTCATAATGTTATAAAATACTGATCATTGTTCACACTATGTAACTAAAGTACATTTACTCAAATACTGTGCAGCAGTATTAATGCCAAAATATACTTGAATTTCCAGCACATGTGGTTCTAATGTCTAATTATATATTAAATTAATGTCTAATTATATATTAAATTAATGTCTTATTATATTTATCTTAAAATGTCATTTTTACCTAACTTACCAAACGTTACGGTCTACATTTAGACTACTCGATTACTGCAGATTCAGATCAATCAGCCAATCAATAAATCATGACGTGTTGTAGAAGTTTAAGATCGTCTTGATTCTGGGGGTGAACTAATTAAAATAACTGATTAAATGATTAAAGCATCAATAATCACGATAATATAATATAATATACTTTATTCTGTGATGTTTAAAGTATTTCTTATTGTCATTTTACTTGAGTAAAAGATCTGAGTTCTGGTTCCAGTTCTGCTCTGTGGTGCTGATTCTATTGGATCTAATTAATTCATGTTGATGCACAAATGTTGTCGATGGCAACAAAAACTAAATCTTAACTTAATCACTCCGTCTGCTCCCGACAGTCAAGCTGATTACATATTTAATATGGACGCTCAATAAATTCTTTATTTTTATGATTTATCTGCAGGATATCAGAACATAATTAACAAAACATTGAGATGTTTTTAACTTTTAAAGCTACTTTTGGAAACGTAAGCTAGAAGATTTATTTCTGTTAACTCGTTGGTGGAAGAATTATTGAGAAGAAATTAAATGTTTCTGGGTCGTTAATCAGTCGACTCGTCTTCATCCGTTTTTCTTACTGTGCAAATATTGATTGATTGATAAGTGACCACAAGGCGGCGCCGTTGTTAGCATGTTGTATAATGTTATATATGAACACTGTTGTACTTTAAATGAGATAAAATCACTGAAAGACGTTCGCTTGAAGAAAAGCAGCATCACAAACCTCCGTAAGAAGATGGATGTTTTTACGTTGACGTACGTTTTGATGCTTTCAGGCTCATTTGTGTTTCATTACGTACAAAAACAGACGTGTGTGTCAAACTATATCACAGAAAACCTTCCATTTCTGTCCAGAATCAGTTTAATTGCAGCTCCATAATAAAATAAACACTCTCAGTTCTCGTCATTTCTGTGGTTAAGAGACGTCTGAGTGAAAGCTGATGACAGTAACACCTGTCAGTAACACTCACACTTATTCTGGAACAGGTGTTGTTGATTTTTAATTTTATAAGCCTGCCAGAAACAAAAACCTGAACTCCCCACACGTCCGGACTCCGACAGAGGTAAGTGAGAAATTATGTAAAATAATCTTCACTGAGATTCACAGTTTTTATCTCACGGCAGCACATTCATATTAAAAACCTGTCGGAGGACGAGGAAGAAACTGTCCGCTGAACAGAACTCGTGGTCGAAGCTGCTTCAGTTCTTGTTCACAGGTCCGCGTCAGACGTTTCCACCTCTCCGGGTCGTTCACACCTGAGAGTGTTCGGGGTCAAACGGCAGACGTGTGAGAGGCGTCAGGATCAGGAGGCTCGAGGTGTGAAGCCTCTCAGAGAGGCGTCAGGACTCAAACCAGGGCGTCGAGGCCCGGTTGTCTTTCACTGACTCGCTGGTTTGACTTCAGTATTGAACGTTAACGACACGCAGGATGTAGTGTGAATCGTTCCTGATTGATTAGTCAGTGAGTGAATGAACAGAAGTGTGACGCGTATCACCTTCACATCTGCAGGTAACTCAGTGCTTTCTCTTCCATAACGTAGATAAAGAGACGACGAGGAACCTTTCAGTGTTTCAGGGCCGTCCACATGGAAACTGCTCTGAGTGTAAACGTCGTTTTGGCCGATTGTCCTCACGGATCCTGTAAACGCACTTTTTTTAAACCTGGTCGCCGCCCTTGTGTTCTCGTTTGGACAGCGAATCTGAATATTAACCCCGCAACGTCTCATAACAACAACAATGGCAGACTACATGCTTGTGTTCGTGCTGCACAAGTTATTGAGCCTGTCGGTTACCACGGCAAAACATTCTGCTCCTCTGCCACTACGCTGAGTGAAAAAAGGATGACGGACGACCGACTAGCCATTTTCCTCTTCTTGTTGTGTTCGGTTTCTCCTTCTACTGTCGGCTGCGAATGAATCAGTTCGAAGGAACGACTCTGTAACTCGAATGAACTGAACTGATTCCACGTTTCTCTCTCCTTTGTGTATTTGCCTTGAACTACAGTGTTATGTCGTCCGTTAGCTTGATTGTTTGAGAACGAGGAGCTGAGAACTGTACGTTACATGATTCACTGCTAAACGACGTTGTAACGGAAGTGCCACTGAACGAACGAACGAATGAACGAACGACATGAATCTCAACATCGAACAATTTAATCCACCTTTACTGTCTGTTTGTATAAAGCGTGCAAGCTTTATGCACATGCTCCTTCGCTTCTTCTCTGTTTTTGGTGAATTTCAAGCGCCACCTATAGGCCTGGAATATGAACTACAGCGTGTTCAGTTGTTTACAATGGATCTGTTTGGACTCAAATATTCTTGAAACGATGCCGAGGAAGACGGAGGAAAAAGATCGTTGTGGTACGTGTGGACGTGGCCTGAATGTTAACAACATGCTGGATGTCGTGCAAATCATTCTTGATTGATTCGTCAGTAAATGAACATATGGTGTGGTGAGTTAGCTAACGGTTAGCAATACATCTGCATCACAATTTTCATTTTCTTTGAAACTTCATGAACAATGTGAAGTCGTCTGACATCCAGAGAACAATAGTTGTGGACCAGAACATCTTCATGATGCTGTTTTGTCACTGATTTGAATGTTACACTTCTTCATACAGCAGTGTGATTGTAATGTGATTAATTGTGCATCTGTCTGTGTGTTTTTAACCTAAATACAGTTTCACCTTCACCACATGTATTTTTCATCCCTTTATTCTCTTGTCATCGCAGCGTCTCCGTGGGTCCTTCTAACTTCCTGTCGACCGGACATACAAACACCTCCTCCGACCCGTCTCACACTCTGAAGCCAGCATGCCCATCATCAGTAACGCCAACCATGACTTCAGCACGTACTCCATCAGCAGTGACGACAGCAGCCTCGACCGCTTCTTCACTGAGATCCCGGAGACCGAGACCATCAAGGGTGTTTACTTCCAGAGAGCCCAGCTGCTGCGTGACCCCAAGGCCTCGTACGTGGTCGACCACACCCTGCAGGTGCTCATCAACGTCGGGGGCAACCGGTACACCTTCCCCTGGAGCACCTTGGAGCAGTTTCCCCAGAGTCGTCTGGGACGTCTGCGCTTCTGCACGACCCCCGAGGAGATCGCACATCTCTGCGACGACTACGACGAGACGTGCCAGGAGTACTTCTTCGACCGAAACCCGACAGCCTTCAGGGTCATCCTCAACTTCCTGGCTGCGGGCAAACTGCGTCTGCTTCGGGAGCTGTGCGCCGTGTCGCTGCACGATGAGCTCGACTACTGGGGCGTGGACCCGGGCCACATGGAGCGCTGCTGCCGGCGCCGCATGATCACGCGCGTGGAGGAAGTGGCCGAGCGAGAACGCAAACAAGAGGAGTGGAGGCAGAAGAGGATGCTGCTGACGAAGCCCAACACGCAGACTGAGAAGGGCTATCGACGGCTGACCTGGATGCTGCGGGAGGTGGTGGAAAACCCTCAGTCGGGGCTGGCGGGGAAGATGTTCGCCTGCCTCTCTGTCGTCATGGTGCTGGTGACCGTCATCAGCCTCTGCATCAGCACCATGCCAGACCTGCGAGATGAAGAGAACAGGGTGGGTACGAGCCCGACGACAAGCTGACAGACACATCGTATTAAAACCTGTGAAGCCTTTTCTCCAGGAAAATAGTCTGCGTCATGAAAAAAGAGGCATGAAGTGGCTCTACTGTTTACGTGAATTAATTCTGCGTTAATTATATTCTCTCAAGAAAATTATGATGAAAGGTTTGAGCTTGAAAATTCAATATTTATATATTAACAATAAATCAAAGGACTGAGATGTTGCAGGGCAGCGAGTAGGTAGTGAGGCAGAAAACTAAAGGAATCAATAACAGGATGGAAACAAAAACTAGAATCTCAAAGCAAAAACTAAACAAAGTACCAACCAGGATAACACGAGAGACATGAACACAAACCCCTAATTAACTAATTAAACACAGGTGAACAAGGACAGGAAGTGACATGTGGAGATAACGTACAGCACAAAGTGAATTAAAGAAAGACGTCATGAAACAATTCAACACAACCCAAAATTAAAAATCAATTGTAATTCTTCAGCTTCCCTGCATCGGATCAATACAGTTTATCTTAGTAAATAACCCACTGGGAATGATTAAGTAAACCAATAATGAATATTTTAAAAGTCAAATAGATTAATAAATAAATATCTGTCAGTCAAAATCACTTGACTGATGGATGAAATCGTTCACAGTAAACAGACAGGTGAGTCATAGATTTCAGCAGGTGTCATCTGAGCGGACAGACAGGATGTATTGATCACATAACTGATGTTCAGCGTTGATCGTCTGAACTCGCTCTGTGATTATGAAGCTGGAGACGGCGAATCGATTTCTCCCTGACGAACGTGCAGCCAGTTTCACTAATCAGGACAAAATCAGATCTGAGACGTGTTCGACTCAGAGGCTGAAAATGTGTCTTTTTCTATTTGGTGTGATTGATGAATGTTGGACTGAACAAACATCTGGAGTTGTTTTTTTTAAAATCTCTGCTCAGAGACAAAAGCAAAGCCAAGATTCCTTTTAATTTCTGGAAAGCAGTTTTGTTTTCGAGTTCTTGGCAAACATCTGAAGTTGAACGTCGGCCAGCTGGTTCGCTTTTATTCATCTCGACAGGCGTACGAAGCTGATCAGAACTGGACGGAGCTGAATGTTGGAACGTGACAGAAAGAAAAAGGACTTAAATGTATTGTAATTTATCAAACAGTGGTTCTTAGATAAATGATTGAAAACTCTGTCTTAAGATAATTGTTTAAACCTACGTCAGATCACAATATTATACAAGATCTTCACTATAGATACACAATGACATACCTTGACAAACAACACAAACGTTATTGCTGTTCACAAAGACTGCGTAATAAAACTGAGTAAATACAAAGCAGCACATTAATCTTGTATTTTTTAGTTGTTCAGATTTCAAGTCAATAGTTACGTAATGAGTCACTTGGAAAAAACACTATTATTTAATTAAAATGATGATATTAAATATTTTTTATCTTTAACACAGAAGGAAGGATTTGATGTTGACCAAGCTGAGTTTGTCCCGTAAACCAAACACAGAGCTGATAACGTTAGCTTGAGTTCTGATGTAGCGCTCCGTAGCATCCGTGACCCGGAACGCTCCATCTCCTACGTACCGTACGCCTCAGTCTTGAATGTGGATCTGTCTAAAGTCACAGGCCTTTATTTCCCTAGTTAGTTAATATAATCTCAGTTGACTGAAACCTGTGTCTCTAGCTAATTATTCTATTACCCCTGATGACCTGAATAATCAGTGAACGCTTGAGCTCAGCCAGCAAATATTCATTTGCTGGCTAAATGACTTTGTGCTTTAAAAACACAAACATTAGATTTGTCTCTTGCGTTGAAAGATGATTTGAGGTTCAAAGTTGGATTCTGGTTCAAAGTAAATAAAGATGTATTTTATTTACTCATGTTATCTTACATCAGGTGTTAGCTAAGGCATGCTAACGATCTGGATGAAGAACATTTAACGTTAATCTATTATTTACACTTTTGTTCTTGTATTTTTTGTGTTGAAAATGCAACCACTGAACCCTGAAGTTTGTTGTTCCAAGTTACAGTTGCTCACATTCATCAGTGATTTATCTGTTTACTGGTTAGGTATGAGTCACGTTAAAGTCGAACATCCTCAGATGTACGTTACGTATGTCCCACCATTTCCAGTCTCTCGTCAGCTGCCTGGATGTCGAGGCAGACATTTATCTCCACAAGCTGTAACATCAGTATATAAAATGTTTAAAATGTAGTTGGCTATCAACGTGTTCTCAAGCAGAAAGTTCAGATCAAGTTCACTCTCATTCTGAATATTAATGCCCTCGAGAATAATTTACTCGCTCCCTGGAGTTGTACCGCCTCTTAGAACCCGGCGTACAGAAATATGGATCTGAAGTATTGATTTTAACGCTTGGTGAAACTCGCCCTTCAGCTCTGTGTTGTCAGTAAACTTAACGAGGCTCATTATGTGCAGTTAGGAAGTCTGAGTTTTTACTAGGTTGTAATTGCAGCTGTGTTTTCTGTCAGCCTCGTGTTTGTGATTGTTCATCGTCAGAAAGTCTTTTCTTGTTCTCAATCATTCGTCATTCAAAACCTCTGAAATAGAAATTGATTTTCTTTCCCCCACGTTAACGAGTCCACATGTCAATAGACTGTTTTTTTGACACTTGGTGCCAAAGAAATGTTGGACTAGTTTGCCTATAAATCAATTTGTAGATTTTACTTTGCAGAGAGTTCATAGTTCAACACTAGATGGAGGGAAGGTGACATGTTTCAACGTTTTGCCAAACCAGAACATACCTCATTAACTTCTGGTGCAGTTCTGGATAAAAAGAGACTAATTCTTGGATCGTTAGGACAAAAATCCGGTTTACTGAGGTGTCTGAAGTGGTGTAGCGGTGACATGTTTTGTGGGCTAACCCAAATTAGCATCGTCCTGTTTCCTACAGACAACAAACCCTGTGAGCTCTTTGAATTTGATTATTGCAGAAAATAATCTGTGTGAAAAATCCAGATAGTCGTCACAGTTTAACACCACTTGTGTAAATTAAATGTGTAGCAATAAGAAGCTAACGTTACGCTACAAACAGACGACATAACATCACCACCATTAAGAGTCTTACTACTCTGTAAGGACGTTTAATGTCCCCGACAACCTCTGTAGTCTCATTCAGAGGCTTATTAGCAACCGCTAACTGTTTTTAACACATGAGGAGCTTCATAATGAAGCTGTGGGAAGTTTAATGATGGATTTTATGTTGGAGAACAAACAACAACAAACCTTATTTCACACCTCACAGATTCTGATATGAGGGAACCAGAAATACTGATTTCTGGTTTTTAGGACGTTTTAATTACTAAACCACTGTTTTCATGGCTGAGTACTGTCTGATGGGAGTTTTCTGTTGAGCTTAAATTATGGTTTAGTGGTTGTGGGTGGTTTAAAAATGAATAATTATGCAGGGATTTCAAGTCTGATGCAGCAGACTTTGAGATACTCTGATTTGTCCTGTGGCTCCGGGTGCATGTGGAGCTCTGAGGATGGTATCAGGGTTATTTTCGAAGCAGACGTTGTTCTGACAGGCAGAGTCCAGCAAGCCAGGACGAGTTAACTGATCTGTAAGTGTGAAATTGGTGTGGTGACCCTTTAAAGTCTCTCCATGTGTTCTCATCACGGCCGGTCCTCTGTGTCTGCAGGGCGAGTGCTCCCAGAAGTGTCAGAACATGTTCGTGGTGGAGTCCATCTGCGTGGCCTGGTTCACGCTGGAGTTTGTGCTGCGATTCTTCAACGCTCAGAGCAAGTTGGCCTTCGCTCGCGGCCCCCTCAACATCATCGACGCCATCGCCATCCTGCCGTACTACGTGTCCCTGGTGGTCGATGTCAGGGATGAGTCACAGGAGGACGTCATCATGGGAGCCGGCAGAGGTTATCTGGACAAACTGAGCCTGATCCTGCGGCTGCTGCGGGCCCTGCGGATCCTGTACGTGATGCGGCTGGCTCGCCACTCTCTGGGCCTGCAGACGCTGGGACTGACCATGCAGCGCAGCATGAGGGAGTTCGGCCTGCTGCTGCTGTTCGTCTGCGTGGCCGTGGCGCTCTTCTCACCTCTGGTTCACCTAGCGGAGAGCGAACTGGCGCCGTTTGCCGCCACGTACCCTCAGCACAGCTTCAGCAGCATCCCCGCCTCCTACTGGTGGGCCATCATCTCCATGACCACGGTGGGCTACGGCGACATGGTGCCTCGCAGCATCCCCGGACAGATAGTCGCGCTGACCAGCATCCTGAGCGGCATCCTCATCATGGCGTTCCCCGCCACGTCCATCTTCCACACCTTCTCCCGATCGTATCAGGAGCTGAAGCTGGAGTACGAGCAGCTCTGGAAGGAGGAGCGAGGGAAGGAAATGGCGGCAGAGTCGGAGGGAAGCCGGTCCAAAGTCGATTTGTCACCAGACGAGCTCTCGTCTGCGTCGAAGGAAGATAATGACGGACCGGTGTCGTGCCGGAGTCATCAATCCACACTTCCCTCCACAGCTTTCTAATGGAGCACAAGAGAGCAATCAAACACTCTGACTCAGTAATTATACGTTAAAAATGGTGACACTTGACAACACACTCTATCCTATATCTGTCCTTCAGACTGTTACGTAACGGAGACTATTACACCTTCAGTGTTTATCTCCTGACAGGTTATATTAAGCTTCGTCCTACCTGCAAACACATCACACGCAGCACTATGAGACACCAATGTAACTATAACTTCATTTATCGGCGCTATTTGTGTAAAAAGAAATATAAATTATAATCTCACTGCAACTCTTGTGCACAACAAGTATAAAAACATCTTTTTATTTTAAACTGGAGACACTAAACAGACTCGCGTTACATTAACGTCAGCTGTCAGCCAATATTTGGAGTTTCGTGTCATTTGTGTGTTAGACAGAAAGAGGCGGCGTGTTAGCTTAGCTTACTAACGTTAGCATTGATTACCATTATACGTAAGTGTTTGTGAGACAGAACAGATTCTGGCCCGCGTTATCCGTCTCTGTTTAATGGGTCCAGTTGTAATGACAACACAAACCGTCTCCTGTAATATCAGCAATCAGCAGAGACGGACCGAACACGGATGTTGTGGAATTTAAGTTTTAGGCTGTTATATTAAGTAATAAATGCTTTCTGTACCTGCAACACATATGATACGATTTAAATAATAATATTGACACTGTTAGTAGTCAGTCATTGGTGATATCGCTCCCTGAGGAACAACGTCAGGGCCAGTTTCACTACAGAATAACAAAGGTAATTAAAATGTTTTTTCTGGTTACATTTCACATTTTTGTAATTTATAAAGAAGCTTATGGTCTGTAGTTTTATCAAGATGAGGGTAAGAAAGGCCAAGATGTAGTGGAGACAGTTAATAATGTAAACTTCCAATTATCAAGATGATTTTTATCGTGCATCCTGTATGAAAAACAATTTGATGCAGTTTGATGATTGAACTGAGATTAATCATCATATGACATCAACAACTAAAGCACAGACAAGATGCTCGACTCATTAATCCTGTTCGTAATGTCATTATTTTGCTAATTCTTTGTCCTGTAGTTCCTGTTTTTCCATCTCGTTAACGTCACAAACTGACTAAATCTTCACTGTGATAGTTTAAACAGCACGACATGTTTCTGCAAGTGTAACAGGTAAGAAATGAAATGAGAAACTTCCAGTGTGCAGCAGAAATAATAATAAATATGATAAACATAACTTGTGTCGCAAGATTCATACGAGACACTCAGGAAATGACGAGTGTTTCATCATCATCCTGATGTGTTTCAGCTCCTCTGTTTGTGTGACTTCCATTCATTTTTAAAATAAAGTCAGTACCAAGTAAAAACCATTTCACTCTTCTGCTTGTTTTTTTTTTTTTTTTATCTCGAGGCCAGAAGATGTTTTTAAGTTCTTCTTTAACAAACAAAGAGGAATTGTACCATAAAATAAATTTACAGAAATCACTGCCTGTTTTCAGTCAATTACAGCTTCGGTTTATGGAATATTGTAGTATTGTCACTATTTTTGAGATATCAGTTATCATTTCAACAAAGTGTTCGGACCCATCAACCTAATATTTTTACAACAGTATGGATCTTCTGTGTTGTGGTGACTTGTAACTTCCTGTCACAAGGTCACGATCACACGGTTTGGTCATTACGTAAGTTGGGTTCAGAGTGTGGTCTTCCTGAAGGCCTGACGGAGGACGTTATAGAACCTTTCCAAAGCCCGGAAGAAAGAGCGCGAGGCTCTGAAGCTAGTTTTCATAGTGGCCACACCGTGTTATTTATGTCATCAGGTGATGAACTGCGGCTCAAAAACACTTGTTCCCATAAGCTTATATGTGAAAGAAATGTCCGTTAAACAGTGGATACATTTCGAGTCACAACCCCGGAGACAACTGGAGCCATTCGGTCCAAAAACATTTGGAAAGTCTAGAAGAGCTGCACAGCAAATTATATCATCCCCAATTTTATGCCACTGTGTTTAGTAAAAAGTCTGTGAACTCTCCTCATTAAGTCCCACCATTTTCTTCTTCTTCTGGCCCGCGGGTCTGCACTGTTCTGCTACCACCAGAGGTTCTGCTCGGTCGGTTTGTATCCGCACGCTCTCGTACAGAGAGACAGACGACATGAAGGAACGGAGGAGGCGACATCTGATCTCCTCTTTCTTCTCTTGACTGCTGCTGTTGGATTAATACTGTACATGTTGTTTATTGAACATTTAACAGTTTGTGTTCATTGACGACCACATGACGGACGTAACAAATCGATCATTTTTCCGTCCCAGTTTCCAGTCTGTGCTTCAGTCTCTGCCGTGTGAACAGAGAGCGGCTGCACTCTGGAGGAAGCGAAGAGGCGACGGAGGACGAGGACACGTGACTGCTGGCCTCTTCAATGTCTCCATTGTTTGCGGTTTGAGTGGAAGTCGCCGTGCCAGCAGCCGTGTTTGAAGAAGTTCAGGCAGAAAGAGGCTCCATCTGTGTCTTCAAACACAGTCATAACAACAGATGTCGGGCGCGAGCAGAGTTTGCTTGGTTTTCGAGTGGAGACGACTGTGCACGCAAAGGATGAACGTTCCATTAACGACTCAGAGAAAACAAAATGCTAATTGACGTCCGTGGTTGTCTCACCGGCTAAATGAAAGGAGAGAGTTAAGCAGACGAGTGCAGACCTGCAGCAGGTGTGTTTGAGGAAACCGTGAGGTAAAGACAGCAGCCCGCCCCCCTGACTTGACTTGTGTTTGTCATTTTGTCATCAAACTAATGAAACATCAGACTGTGAAGATACGTCATAATAAAGACGACACAGTGTCGTTAGTGACGTCGTCTCCTGACTGTAACACTGTAGAGCTGCTCCTGTATACCAGCAGCTCACAGAACTGAACCAGAACCATCTCTGCTGCCACAGAACTGCAGATTTATAGTGACGTTCACCTTGTTTACGACCTCTTCTGAGTCCAGTTGGTTCCGTGTTGGTGCTGATGAGACGACGTAGTTCAGTGTCTCTTTATTCACTAACATTCAGAGTTATTCTGAATTAGGTTTGTGATTTCAGAGAGACGTCAACGTTAAAGACATTTTAACTGCAAAGAAGCTTCATTTTGACTCTTTCTATTATGATTTCTTTGATCCTATAATTTAAAAATCTGCGATGTCATCTCAGTGTGATGTCATTGAGTTGCACAACCAGGAAGTAAACTGCAGAGCTGGAAACAGGAAGTCTCACTGATCTGAACAGGTGTGATCTCTGTGTTCAGTGGTTTTATCTTAAATCTTTGGAATAAAAATGATTTAATGGTTCATTTCTAAATGTCATCAGTGAACTAAATGTAGTTTTCCACTGCTGAAGTTCCTGATATATAAATAGAGATTTATATTTGTAAGTTTGGTTTTCGACTCGTGACCTCCAAAATAAAGTGAGCACAACACTAAATTCCAGAAATAAAGCTTTTATTCTGAAAGGGGCGGTATAAAAAAAACATACGTTTTAAGTATTTTCACATAATCACATAGAAAATATTAAATTAGGACACAACTATACATATTGAAAAATATCTGAATATGAAGACGCTGATGTATCTGATGTCTCAGAAGACATTTTTAATATCATAACAGTCACATTATAAAGTCAGTTTTTTTCAGTTTGATAATCTGTATATTGATCTGTATGAAGATCACTGATTGTCAGTTAAGGCACTTTTGTCAGAAACACAAATTCACATTTTCCTGTTCTTGTTTGTACAGGGTAAGACGCTGAAAGGAGCAGATGGTGAGTTCTTGTGGTTGGCCGTCGACTTCTCAAACTCTGTCAGGAGTTTCTTCGCCCAGGTCCAGTTTCCATCCAGACAAATCTGAATCTCACACACAGTTGTGACTCTGTAAGAAACACATAACACACATCGTTAGAGGCTCCCGTCACATCTGCGACCAATATGTGAAAAACACAGCAAGAAGTTAATAAAAACACTTTTATTCAACGTTTCTTTCTGATTAAAACTTTGAGGATTAAACTTAATATTTGTGAATGAACAGGTGTAACTTCAGAACGAGTACGTCTTTAAGTGTCACTAACTTGATGTCATTTAATAAATGTAGCTACAGTTTCAAACCTGAAAGTAACATAATTACACTGAACAGGTAACTGACTGTATGTGACATGATTCTAATATCAACAGTTACTGAGTTGTTTTATTTTGTATTTCTGATGTTTTAACATTAAACGATCAATGAAGTAAAAGTACTTTTTCCAGTTTCGGTCACAGACAGTCGACCTGCAGGACTGCATGTAGAGTCACTGAACAGGTAACTGACTGACTGTAACTGAACAGCTCCCCCTTGTGGAGAGTCTTCAAACTACTACAGATCATTTATTACTGAATTATCACTCAATAAAAATATAATTTGTTATATTCTAGTATTTATATTAAGTGAGCAGATGATGACTGTTCCTTCCTCCTCTCATTAATCAATAAGTTCTTCAGTTTAAAATCAATAATCAATGCACCGTCTGTTTATACTCACATGATTGAAGTGACTGGACACTTGCTGTGGCTCCTCACTACGTCCTGGATCTTTCCTTTGGGAACAGGAACACGGGTCACGTTTGGACAGCAGAATTCATTCATGGACCCTGGAGCGACTGGAGCTGTGAACACACACATGAACACACACATTAACACACACATTTAACACTCAGGCTGCAGTTTGGATTGAGGCTCTCAGAGAATCAGAGCAGAGTGACTCACCGGCAGAGTTGTGATGCAGGAGGCTGATCAGAGCGAGCAGAGCGAAGGTCAGCAGAGTCTTCATGTTTCTGACAGAGACAGACCAGCTTCTGTTTGAAGGAAGGACTTTAATCTGCAGCTGATCTGAGGTCAGAGCTGATCTGAGTCCAGAGCAGATCTGAGGTCAGAGCTGATCTGAGGTCAGAGCTGATCTGAGTCCAGAGCTGATCTGAGGTCAGAGCTGATCTGAGTCCAGAGCTGATCTGAGTCCAGAGCTGATCTGAGTCCAGAGCTGATCTGAGTCCAGAGCTGATCTGAGGTCAGAGCTGATCTGAGTCCAGAGCTGATCTGAGGTCAGAGCTGATCTGAGCTGCTTTTATACTCACATCAGCTCTGTTCTCAGTATCTCAGCTTCCTCTCTGTTTCCTCTGCTTCTCTTTTCTTTCCGCTCCCTCATGCTTCTTCTGCTCTTCGGAGAAAGTAGTTAAAGTGTAAAATGTTTTCATTGGTACTTGATTACATTGTCACGGATCTCTGGAACATTAAGATGCTGACTGACTCAAATACATTTACCCAAGTACTGCAGTTGTACTTGTATTGAGGAAATTCCATTTTATGAAGCTTTATACTTTTTATACACCTCTTCTTAGAGACAAAGATACTTTTCACTCACCTTACTTACTCACTAACCCTGATGTGGACCAATCAGACGCAGCGAGACGAGACAAAGCCATAAGAAGCCGTAAACAGACAGAGAGGGAGGCTGGAATGTGGAGAAAAGGCGTGTTAGTGTTTCGTATCTGCAGAGAGTTTCTGATTTTCTCTCTTTGTTGCTGCTCGGGACGCTTTACCAACCCAACATGTGTCTATTTGACGTCCTGGGAATGAGACTCAACAATCAACTGTCTCTGTGGTGCGTTCAGGAACAGCTGGGACAAAATCCTACTGATTCTACCTTTAACTTTAATAGTCTTTGAATTCTATTAATATGACGTGAGCTTCAGTTAGCTTTGAGCACAAATGTCCTTCAGAGGGAGACTTTTTACTCTGATCCTCTGAGTCCATGTCAGAGCCTGAACTCTGTTACTGTACTGGAGGAAACAAGCTGGATCAGAACTTCTACTTTTACCCACAAGTATCTGAACTTCTACTGAGGACAGACTGTGGTCTTGTGCAGCGTCTGTCTGTCAGCATCGTCCTGTTAGCAGTGACGATGACTTCACTGGTTGAAGTTGATACGAACAAACGGAACTCTTTGTGTTTCACTTCCTCGTCTGTTCCCATTAATGATTGTGTTGATCAATTCTAAGACGTCAAATCACAGAGTTGTGACACTTAAGAACGTTTCTGTCATCAGTGCTGTGAGTTACTTAAAACTTTCAGATTTTGATCACAAATGTGTTAAAATCTGTTTTATTGATCATCTTCACTGAGATGATCCATCTGCCTCTACACCTACTATTAGCTTTACTTCATCAATAATGAATGAAACAAACTGAATATGAATTTCTCGCTGGTTTTGATTAAGATTTGAGTTTATATTTGAAAAGTGACAAAATTAAGGGATTGTGGAAGGAAGTGTCAAACTACTTCACAGCCACTGAGCAGCATCACAGCAGTCGGCAGACGGTGCTGGTTGTCTGATTCACTTCACAACTTAATCTTTTTAATATCTGTATCTCCAGTCGTATGAAGTCCATGTTTCAGTGCCTGTGAAAGTCTTCTGTTGAGATAAAACTGCACACTTTTAGAGCAGCCTTCTATTGTGACCAGTCCAATTTTGAAAGTGTCAAAAGTCAGAAAAAGTGCAATAATGTCAGAGAAAGTGCCAAAATGGCTGAAAAAGTGTCTAAAAGTGCCAAAATGTGACACATAAACCTATATATTTCAATATTTCAACTCTTCTCTTTATTATGATGTCTTGATTATTCAAAGAAACGTAGTGGTAGAGATTCACTCTGTTTATTATCCAGCAGAGACTGAAAGCAGAGGCCAGTTCCTTACAGGTTCATGTCTGATCGATAACAGAAGCTAGAAGGACAGTTTGAGTGTCGCTGAGCAGCAGAGATGTTTCAGACTGGATCATCTCGCTCGTGTGTTCAGACGACGTGCTTCACATTTGGTTTCATGTGATTTAATGTTTAGTTGCTGAAACATAGAAGTCTCTCAGTGAAAGTAATCAGAGTATCAGCTGCAGCACTACAAGCTGCATCATCAGCAGAATTAAATATAAGAGTTGTTTTCACTGATGCTGGGAGCTGATTGGTCAACATGATCTGAGTTTCACTTCTTGTGTTTCCCCCAGAAACAGCAGAGCAGAGTTTCTATGAACAAACTGTCACACTGAAAATAAAAACACTTCTGACTTCATTATTCTCATCATTAAATTGTTTAATGAGGAAATGTAGGGAAGTGGAACCTAATCGTCCTCGTTCCTCCTTCACATCCTTTTCTCATTCTTGTGATCTTAAACATTATTAGATGTGTGATAATGTACTTCCTGTCTGTCTGCTGCCTCGTGTCTCTGCACCGAACTCACATTTTAATGGACTCAAAGAGGATTGAAAACATTTGTGACTAAAGATTACATTCAACTGTATTGTATTCAAGTGCTGCAAACACTGGAGCTAAAACAACTTAATGAACAAGTTAAAGTAGCTGATGTTGTAGTTCAGATGTTCGATGGTGTTTTGTGCCTGATGATCCTTCACGTGTCCCTCTGAAGAACATTTCTATCAGCCACTTCTGTGCAAACATGATTAACAGTGGATTCAGATCACCTGTGTGCAGGTGTGGAGAGACTCCTGATGAATGAGTGACAGCAGCTGGAGGCAATCCCCTCACAGCCAATCAGGGTGTGGCCACGCCCCCTGTGTGAAGGCTTAAGACAGGTGGGAACGACACCTGTCTGCCTGCCCCACTGACCTCGTCCAGACTGTCAGCCAGAACCGCTGTTCTGTTCAGGTTCTGTTCAGGTTCCTCTGCTGCCTCTTGTGCAGCTGGTTGAGTGACCATCAAAAGACACCTTTCATCCAGAAGCTCACCTGCATCAGAGCCGTGATTATTGTGTGACTTCATACCTGAGACTCTCTTTACACCTGCAGGTGTCTCACATTTCATTTCATCTGGGACTTAAGAGGAAGTCAAAGAAATATATTTAACAGGCATTTTTGTATAAGTATTTGAGAGTTGGTAGATTATTAAAGTTATATTCCCAGGACATCAAATAGACACATTTTGGATTGAGACAGTGTTGGAATCCTGAGAATGTAATCAAGTACCAATGAAACCACTTTACACATTAACTACTTTCTCCGAAGAGCAGAAGAAGCATGAGTAAGCGGAAAGAAAAGAGAAGCAGAGGAAACAGAGAGGAAGCTGAGATACTGAGAACAGAGCTGATGTGAGTATAAAAGCAGCTCAGATCAGCTCTGGACTCAGATCAGCTCTGGACTCAGATCAGCTCTGGACTCAGATCAGCTCTGACCTCAGATCAGCTCTGACCTCAGATCAGCTGCAGATTAAAGTCCTTCCTTCAAACAGAAGCTGGTCTGTCTCTGTCAGAAACATGAAGACTCTGCTGACCTTCGCTCTGCTCGCTCTGATCGGCCTCCTGCATCACAACTCTGCCGGTGAGTCACTCTGCTCTGATTCTCTGAGAGCCTCAATCCAAACTGCAGCCTGAGTGTTAAATGTGTGTGTTCATGTGTGTGTTCATGTGTGTGTTCACAGCTCCAGTCGCTCCAGGGTCCATGAATGAATTCTGCTGTCCAAACGTGACCCGTGTTCCTGTTCCCAAAGGAAAGATCCAGGACGTAGTGAGGAGCCACAGCAAGTGTCCAGTCACTTCAATCATGTGAGTATAAACAGACGGTGCATTGATTATTGATTTTAAACTGAAGAACTTATTGATTAATGAGAGGAGGAAGGAACAGTCATCATCTGCTCACTTAATATAAATACTAGAATATAAAAAATTATATTTTTATTGAGTGATAATTCAGTAATAAATGATCTGTAGTAGTTTGAAGACTCTCCACAAGGGGGAGCTGTTCAGTTACAGTCAGTCAGTTACCTGTTCAGTGTAATTCTGCATTCATGACGGGATCCAATGTTATGTGTTTCTTACAGAGTCACAACTGTGTGTGAGACGAAGATTTGTCTGGATGGCAGCTGGACCTGGGCGAAGAAACTCATGACAGAGTTTGAGAAGTTGACGGCCAACCACAAGACCTCACCATCTGCTCCTTTCAACGTCTTACCCTGTACAAACCAGGAGACCAGGAAATTGTGACTTTATGTGTCTGAACTTCGCTGGTGATGAAGCCCTTTAACTGACAATCAATGATCTTCATACAGATCAATATACAGATTATCACACAGAAGAGTCACTAGTTTAAAATCTGACTTTATAATGTGACTGTTATAATATTAAAAATGTCTTCTGAGACATCAGATACATCAGAGCGTCTGCTAACATCAGAAAATGATTTATATTCAGATATTTTACACTCAAAATGTACAGTTGTGTCCTAATGTGATTATATGAAAATATTTTAAATGTATGTTTTTTTATACCGCCCCTTTCCGAATAAAATCTTTATTTTTGGAATTTAGTGTTGTGCTCACTTTATTTTGGAGGTCACGAGTCGAGAGCCAAACTGACAAATATAAATCTCTATATATATATCAGGAAGAGACCAGTTCAACTTCAGTTGTGGAAAAGTACATTTAGTTCACTGATGACATTTAGAAATGAACCATTAAATCATTTTATCCAAAGATTTAAGATAAAACCACTGAACACAGAGATCACACCTGTTCAGATCAGTGAGACTTCCTGTTTCCAGCTCTGCAGTTTACTTCCTGGTTGTGCAACTCAATGACATCACACTGAGATGACATCACAGATTTTTAAATCTCATGGATCTGAAAATTACTCTCTCTCTGAAGTCACAACCTCTTGGGAGCTAAATTCAGAATAACAGTTTGTTCTTAGAAACTCTGCTGATTCTGATGGAAACCAAAGAGGAAGTGAAACTCACATCGTGTCGACCAATCAGCTCCCAGCGTCACACACAGCTACTACTATGATTAATACTGCTGATGATGCAGCTTGTAGTGCTGCTGCTGATTCTCTGATTACTTTCACTGAGAGACTTTTGCGTTTCAGCAGCTAAACATTAAATCACATGAAACCAAATGTGAAGCACGTCGTCTGAACCCACGAGCGAGATGATCCAGTCTGAAACATCTCTGCTGCTCAACGACACTCAAACTGTCCTTCTAGCTTCTGTTTCTTCACGACTGGACTGTTGTCACTGGATCGATCAGACATGAACCTGTAAACTATTACAAACTTACAATTTTATAAAGAATTTCTCTGAGGAATGAAAATCAAACCACAGCAAACATCTGAACATCAGCGCCGACAACGCTGATGGTGATGAAGTGAATCAGAACAAATTTAGAGAAGTTCTGGTACAAAGATCTCGGGCAGAATCTCCACATGAGCCCTCCATCCATTGTCAACCGCTTATCCAAAGTCTCTCTGACTGGGGAATCCCCAGGCGCTCCCAGGCCAGAGAGGAGATATAATCCCTCCACCTGGACCTGGGTCTACCCCTGGGTCTACTCCCAGTTGGACGTGCCAGGAACACCTCCCTAGGAAGTCGCCCTGGCGGCATCCTCGTCAGATGCCCGAACCACCTCAACTGGCACCTTTCCATGCAGAGGAGCAGCGGTCCACATCAGTCTGCTGATGTTGGGAAATAACAAGAATCCAGAATTCACCTCAGATGCATCAAACTAAAGTAACGAGGCTGTTCTGAAGCTGTGAGGAGGAGAAAGTTCAGGTGTAGAGAGGAGAAGTCACACAGATACATGAAACATGTACTGAAGTAACGTGATGAAGTCTTTGTACAGCCTCATCTTTGTCCTCGTCTGTCTGGTCCTCCACGACCTGAAGAAGAACCAGGTCATCTGTACTCGTTCTTCACGAGTCTTGTATGAAGGTGTTATTTGTCACACAGATGTCCCGCTGGGCCGGCTGGCGGCGCTGAAGAAAAGTCACGATATCGCTGAAGGTGTCAAGTTTCATCTTCCAGACAACATGAAGGTCGTCTTCAAATCCTCTGAGACGACGGACGGACACGATGATGACGTGCAAGATCAAACACTAATAAACAAAAACTGACCCCGAGAATGAAAACCTGTTTTATAATTACATGTCCACCGGCAGTTGTCAAGACTTTATGTTTAGCTTGTCTGTCCGGTCCAGGTCACTCTCACAAATGCAGCATCTCCAGATCTCTGATTTACATTTTGGAGGTCAAAGGTCACTGTGACTTTAAATCATAAAGCCTCGTCTGAAGGTGCTAATCCTTCGTAACACTTCTGCCTCAGTTAAATGTCAGAGTTCTTCTTGGCTGAGGAATTTAACTGAGATCTGCAAATATGAAGAAGAAAAACAAAAACGGGAAAGTTCATATGACAAAGAATTATCAAGAAGAAAGTGACGAGCGTCTGTGGGAGGGCCAGTGGTCAAGAAGTCTGACTCAGCTCTGAGGATGAGGAAGAAGAAAAGTGTGTCTGAAAACAAAAACGAGCTTCCTCATGTCTTCCTCTGAATCTGATACGGGGTAAGTTCGGTCTGTTTACCACCGAGTACACAAAGCTTTCATAGAAAGATGCCCGACCAGCGACGAGGAAGTGAAAACACGAGAAGAAAACCACCGAGCAGCTTCACACAGATGAATCTGTCTCACACAGCCTGGAATCATCTTTGTTCCATTTTGTTCGACAGTCTTGAACATATTTTGGTTTTAAAAGGTTATTTAGTGCACAAAATTTTATCGAAAGGTCCTATTTGTCAGAAAAGCTCAGACGACTCATCCTGCGATCCAAAAGCTTCAGTTTTTGACGAGTTGCAAAAACACTTTTTTGATCCCACGTGGGGAAATTTGGTTGTTACAGCAACACAAGCACAAGATAAAGTTGTAGCATGAAAGTGTGTGAGGTAGAACATAATAAACATTATATTGTTTAGTACAACAATATAATAAAACTTGATGTTTTCATGTGAACAACACACGACTACAATGATTCTCATTCACCTTTAATTCCTGTAAAGTTCAGTGTGTATTAAAGTATAAAGGTTTAAATATTAAGTTTGTAAGTAAATAAGTGAGGACTGTTTTATTTTACTGTGGTTCCAGTGGTTGTTAAAAGGTCACATCAGTTCCTCTTCATGTTGGTGGAAACGTGAAATATTAAAAAACTTCCTCCTCAAAAGACCCTAAAATACGATCTCACCCTTCAGTGGTTTTACAAAGAAACTGTCGATGATCAGAACTTGGGATTTTATTTGATTCTCAGAGTCGGAATGTTTCTGTGAGAAGGTGAACGTGTACGAAGAAATCTGGTTTAGTTCACAAGACGCTACTTAGAAAAAGTACTTCTGACTATTTTGTCAGACTGTGATTCAAGTTGATTCAAAATATGATTCGATAACAGATAATTAGTCAAATGAAAGAAAATAATTACTAATAAACAATTAAATACTGTAAAATCAGCTCCGGGTCCAGGTGGAGGTGTTGTCAGGTAAGTTCCCTGAACTTTTCTTCATAAACAGTTTTAATGAATTATGTTCAGTGATCAATACGACTAACTGACCACTAATATCTTGAAGAAACTGGATATTAAAACTGGTCGTAGTTTCAGTTAAAGTAATTTAACCAGAATAACGATGCAAAACTGAAAGTAGTTGAACGAACATGTACGGAGGGCTGTAAGGGCCAAAACTAAACATATTAGATACATAAATAATGACATAATTAGTTGATTGAATAAGTGGATACATATATAATTCATGATAACTGACACAATAAATAACTACATAATCTAATGCTTAATTCCCCGTCTAAATGAATAAATCACACATTCAATACATTATATTATTTTTTTTTATTTCATTCATTTCCATATTTGCACTTTTGCATACGTTTATTATTTATTCATTTAATAATGTGTCTGAACTTGAATGTACTCAGTGTTACCTGCCACCAACAGTTCACTCAGTGATACTTTATTATCTCCCTACTTAAATAATTGTACTTAAACATGAATCATTTCTGCATTAAAACATCTAAAAAAAACAAGAAACCTGTCATATAGTTTGCTGAGTTGTGAACTGACGTCGTCCTAAATGTTTCCAACAACGTTCAAACCAGAAAATCTGTCATTTTATTAAATCTAACAATGTTTCATCTGGCCTCCCGTCGCTGTAACTCCCAGCAGGACGAACTCTGAACGTTTCTGAGTCTCATCAGACAGATTATTAATGATTATGATTGTTTTAATCTCCTCTCTGTGGACGCGTGTTGATCAGGAACAAGCCGCCTGACGCTGTTTGTTCTTCATCACCACCTGCTGGCTGAACTCACTGGTGCCTGTGTGGCCAAAAGTTTGCGGACGCCTGAACATTAAACCATGAACATTATTCTGCTGCTGTAACCAGATTTTACAAAAGTTTGTGAGTCTACTGAACTTTACTGTGTTATACGGAGAGTTTCCTTTATCTAACATCCATTCACTCATGTTAATGGGGTGGACAAAATAGTAGAAACACCTGTCACTAACACACAGTCTGATACAGATGAATCACAACCTTTGACCTGCAGCTGATCTCGTTAGTTTAGTTTGTATTTAAGTCTTTGGTTCAGTTTTTGTTGATTCATCTGTTGTGTTTTCTTGTTCCCAAATAAATCTTCATCCGTGTCGCCGCCCGCCTGCCGTCTCCCGTGACCCTCGGCCCACCTCACCTGCTCAGGTGTGATTTAGTGATTTAGATAACATGCTAATGCTAACATGTTGATGTTAAACAGGTATAATGTTTCTCTTTCAGTGCGTCAGCATGTTGTTTGCTAATAAGCACTTGACACAGTGTGCAGCTGAGGATGAAGGATGAGGATGAATGTTGTTATGAAGGTATTTGTTCAGGGCATAATAGAGGTTTTGTCCTGATGATGGCGCTACAGGACATTTTTTACAATTAACCCTATTTTGGATATCTGGAGGAAATTTTACAGTTAGTATTCTAAAAGAAGTCCAGATATTTCTAGAAATGCGACACAGAGCTAACCACAGACCCACAACCACTTTTATAACAGAACATCACAAACTTTATGTCAGGAGGATTTATTACTGGATCACTGGAATCAATGATCAACTCTGCAGCCAATCAGAATCGAGTTAGATGGAGGTTTAAACTAAATCTGGGAAATAACTTATGTGATAAATGTAGTGAAGTTGACGTATAAAGTAGCAGAAAAGTAAAAAGAACAGTAAAAGTAGGTTGTACTGAGTTACTTTCCACCTCAAACTGAGAACGTTTTTTATGATAAACCTCATTAAACCAAACGTTCATATTAAACATCACTGACATGTAAAAAAACAAAAAAACAAACACCAGGTTTAATTTTAATCTTTTTTATTGGTTAGGTCATCCTAATTCAATTCAAATAATTAAATTAAAACTTCTTTTAAATATCGTCTTCAAAGAGGAACAAAGCACAACTAAAAGCAAAACTCATTCACTCACTTCATTTAAAATGTGAAAATAAAAACAAATCAAAGTTTCCTCCTAAAAACACTCAAATCACAACGTCAAACAAACAAATGTTGAAATGTAACACACTATACACAACTGAATCTACGATTCTTTGAAGAACTGGTGCAACAAAACAAACGCACTCGTTGATGTTCATCCAGTCAGGTGAGCAGTCTGTCCGTCTCTCTGTTGCGTTCGTGTCGCTCAATCTCTCCGGGGCTTCCCGACGCTTCTCCAGGGGGCGGAGCTAGGGCGTGATTAGATGTGGGTGGGTGTCAGGGTGGCGCCGCGGTTCAGGCCGGGCGCGATCATGGCTTCCTGTTTTAAAAACCAAAGGTGTTCTCGCCGCTGTAAGCCACGTATAAAAAGCCGTCCTCGTCCTTCTCCTTCTCGTACAGCTGCCCCATCGTGATGCTGGAAGGAGACAAAAAGTTACCGATCAGACGATCAATGACCGCTGTTCTCCACACATCAACAGTTACTGTCTGTCACAGCCCGACTCGTCTTCCTCCTCTCAGCCACAGAGCTCCATTGTTGTCCAAAATCTGTCACGAACACATCAATGAGCCTCCCTGTTGTTGCTTCATTAGCATGAACACACTCACACCTGCCACAGATTCATCCGCCGCTGAAAACAGTCCCCAACAAAAACAGTATGTCCTCCTGTTTGTGACAGATAGTTATTGGTTTTCAGTCATCAGTTAATTTGCTAGATTACCTGTCATGTGTTCAGGGCAAACAAGTCTCTCTTCACTCAAACTAATGAACTAACAACGGAGGTGTAAAGACACCTGGACGCAGCGCTGGAGGCGGAGCTTCATTCGTCCATATAAAAGCTGCTCAGTGGCGCCTCGCTCCACTTCCCGGATCTCCTGGTTCAGCGCTCGGCTGGCTTGAATTTTGATGAAATGATTTAACTGTGCGCCTCATCATGACTGAATGTGGACATTTGGCTCTCCACAAAACTTTTAAAACAATCTTCTGGGTTTTAGATTCATGTTTCTTTACACTGCATGATTTTAAATGACCACTTCGTGAGATTTGAAGGAGTTTATTGGTAGGGTGAAGATAAAACTCAAAGCTCAGACAGTTTGGTAAGAAAGAGGAATTAAAACTTAAAATACAAACTGATCAGTTTCTGGATTATTTCATAAATCTGTCTCTCCATCAGAGAACTACAGTCCGACAGCCCTCGGAGGCCTGCGGTCCTCACGGCTCTGACTGACTTGCTGTCTGTCACGGGGTTAAAACCACAGACTGAAAGTGCTGAGTAATGACCGACTGACTGAGCAGCAGTGTTGCAGCGACCGTCCCACAGTTGAATCAGCACAGTTGAGTACGCAGCCCTGATGACACACTAACTCCTGGTGTTCAGTTTTTCTCTTGTTAATGTTTTCCAGATGTTAAAACTGAATAAACAGTTTCTGAATTTTCCTTCTTCTGCTCCTCTATGAGTCAAATATTAATCCACCCCTGAAAATAGTCCCAAACAAAATACTTCATCCAGTCTGACCTCATATGGAGCCGACAACGCGACTACTTTCCACATTAAAAATAAAAACTTGATAAGACGCCACAGAGTTAAACAGAGTCGCTCTGTTCAGACAGAGACAGCGTCTTTAATTACACAAGTTCCTGGTGATAAAAGTCATAAATCTCATTTGACTCAAGTTTTATTTGTTTAAAGGTTTCAGTGAGCTCATCCAGTCTTCAAACACCTGCACACACTTTATACACACACACACACACACACACACACACACACACACACACACACACACAATGTACTTTTTGTTAAAATGAGTTTAAAGTTGCTGAAATATTCAACAAACTCAACAAATTAAACAAAGATACCAAAAGGAGGTTCAAATCTAGTGTCACAGCCGAGGGAGCAAACCAGACAATAAATCAAATAACTAGTAAAATTCATCGATAAATAAAAGTCAGTGATGAAGAAAGACTGTTCATTTTTGCAATTAATCGATCAGTCTTTGTATCTAAAACATGTCGGGTGTAGTAATCTCCATTCTAAATCTGAAAATCGATCCAAAATGAGCTCAACGTGTCGATCATCAGAGTCAAAACCAGGATGATACAGCTAGCTTAGCTTAGCAACACTTGTAAAGATGCTGGGTTCATTTTCTTTCTCAGAGATCCTTTATTGATTTGTCTGTGAGGAGGGTTCACTCCTGACAGATTTAAGGAACCAAGTCTTGTAACTAACTGAACTTCTATCTTTTGTTGTTTGATGTTGAGTCACTGCAGGCTGGTGTTTCTTGCTCAACTCTGGACTCTTTTTTTTTGGTGAATATTATTTGAAGTGGTCAAAAGCCGCCAGGACAAAGTCAAGCTGTTGTAGTGAAATTAGCCCTAACTTTGTAAAGAAGAGTTTGAAAATGTAAAAGACAGTTGTTGGAGCATCAAACCAATGAACTGTTGATCTGTACTGATCCAGTTCTGGGTCTAACACTGGCACCGCTGTCACTACAACCCTCTTGTCATGTAATATAAAAGTTCTGAGGTGACTGAACCCCTCCGCTGTCGCGGCTCTCACCTGGACTGAGGCACCGTCTTGTCCACGAACAGGAAGATGGCCTTCTCCGAGGGCAGCTGGATGCGTTTCCTGATGATCCACATGAACTGAGCCACTGTGATGTCGGAGGGCACCAGGTACTTCCTCTTATCGATGTCGACTATCTGCGATCCGGACACTTTCTCCACAATCACCTGGCGGGACACACGGAGAGAGACAACAATTACAGCCGACACGCCACTGAACAGATCTCCTGTAAACCTGCCGCGATGCCTCTGAGGCGACACTCACCGGGACCCTGTCAGGGTACTTGTTGCGGATTTTGGCGGACTCTATGCATCGATGTTCTGGTGGACAGAAAAAACAAGTCACGTTAATTATGTGATTTTTTTTCCTGGTGTGTCAACAGAAATAGACGTTTCCGAGTCAGCCTTCCTCTTCTGTACCGACACGAGACGAGGAGCAGTGATGGACGAAGGTCGATATCTAAACTGTGAACTGTGAGATTCACAGACAGCTGCTGTGGATTAAACCACACTGACACCAACCGAACCACAAAACCCGTCAATCCGGTTTCTTAAAGGGGAACGTGCCGTGTTTAATCATGAATAAAACATCAGACAGGAAAGCAGCAACAACACGTGAATATCAATTTGAAGATCTAAAGGAAATTTATTGCAAAATATTTTGATAACTGGTTTCAAGTAAAAAGTTTCCAGCTGCTTCAATGTGAGGATTTACTGATTTCCTTCTGTTTTGTTTGACTTTACATCGACTTTTTCTGAGTTTTGAACTGTTGATTGATCGAATGATGACTTGATTTAACTGAATACTGTCTTCATACAAACAAGCTGCACAGAATATTGGATCAGAATCTAATTAAAGGGCAACATTTCTACATTTTCCTACAGTTTGATTGATTTAGTTTCAAGAATTTTATAAATCTAATTTATAAAATGTATTTCTAAGTCTGTGAACAAAGAGTCACATTAGTTTGTAACGCTTAAACATTTTACTTTATTTTCCTTCTTTCAGTTCTTAATCGTTACTTTCAGTCACTGGTCTTAATTATTCTTGTTGTTCTCAATTTTGACACAATCTGTTCGACTGTTTGTGTTTATGATGTTCTGGAGTTTTTGTTTAAGCATTTTCTCCTTCAAACCCTGACAAAAGACAAGTTCTATTAATAAATAATTAACAAGCAGTAAGAAGTTATTCACTATAGATCTGATATTATTGGCCGACCAGGTTTATTGGTATTAACATACAGTTTGGTCGATACGACACTTTAGAGAAAACGTGTCTGTATCAGTGCACTAATGTGGTTTACTGTTAAAATGTCAAATATCCTGCTACCATTACATACATATGTGTGTAGTTCATGTGTGTAACATCAAATCAGCATCAGCCCCCAAAAACAGCATCAGTCAGCTGTAATACATCAGTTTCACTTTAACATAAATTACAATCACATTAAACCAATTAAATTAAATTAAATGAAGAAATTAAATTTTCTGATTAAACACAAGTAATCTAAAAAGCCCTCCACACAGTGTTTCTTAATAAAAATAACCTTCAGCTGCAGTCTAAACACTTTAGGAAACTGGAAGAGGCACATCCTCTTTTTCACAGGAAGCAGAGGGGGTTGATGGGTAATGTAGTCTGAACACTTGACAGCAACAATAACACTGAGTTGGAATGAGGTCAGTCATCTGTCACAGTCGTGTTTGTTTTGGACTTTTTAATGTTTAAAAAGGTGCCACAGACTTAAAGAGCTCGTTACTCTTCGTCAGCTGTGAGTGTTCAGACGCCTCCATTAAAGTCTGAACAACAAGTTGATAACATCAGCCGGCCTCAGCAGGAAGTTAGGTTGGATTATGTATTTACACTGGAACAACTTGTCAGTTACAGTTGAAAACAGTTGATGTGTTTTGGTTTAAAATCCATCAATATGAAGAGATTTTAACATCCCGTGTCTCATATTTTACCAGAAATACATTTATTGTGTTTTTGGCAGCTGGTCAAACAAAGTGAGCTGTTTCAGGAACCACTTAGGCCTCAAATAACCTGCCAGGCAGCTGGTGTGTATTCCTCATGTTTTAGTGTTTAACATTTTACATGATTTATTTACAGATGTATTCATGTAAAAGCCTCAGAGAGGATGTAAACCAGCCGTTGGGCCTCCAACTGACACAACTTCATCACCCTGCTGACGCCCCGCAGGCCTCCAGCTCCTGACAGGTGGATTCATGTAGAAAACACGATGGCCAGGTGTACAAACTACCTGATTACAGCTGTGTAATCCAGCTGTGTAACTGTAACTAAACGGAGAAAACGAGGCTTAGCAGCTTAATGTGTCTCCACCGTGTCAACATCCACCAGCAGCCTGAAACCAGGTCGTCGCCCGGTGATTTAGAACAGAGAGACGGTGATCAGTCTGAACACACAGATCCATCAGGTCAAATCAAAACCCAAGAAGACGTAATTCACCTTTACATCAGCTGACATCGATGTTTTGCAGCCATATTTAACGTGTGTGTGATGTCGGTGCAGCTAGCTTAAAACCAGAGCCTCCTCTCCAGACAAAAGCCTGAAGGACAGGCCTGAGAGTGAGCCCGACGGCTTTTACAGAAACATTCTCTCAACACAACACCACAGTTCGTTCCCCCAACGGATAACAAACACAAAGATTTCACTTCAAAAATGAACCTGCGTAGAACATTTTTATGACACTTCCATGTCAGTAACACCTCCCTCCTCCTTCCTCACCCAACGAGTGATCCTCTTTGAACATCCATTTCATGTTTGCCGTTTCCGGGCTCGGTTCGCTCGATGCTGCAGGTTACAAACTGGACCGGAGGTGAACTAACGGCTGAAGACGTCCGTGTGTGTGTGTGTGTGTGTGTGTGTGTGTGTGTGTGTGTTGACCCTCCTCTCAGCTCGGTGTGTGTCCGTTGGAGACGCGGCGGCTCTCAACACTTCAGCAAAACAACAAACAACAGTCTGCGCCTCATTCTGCCGGCTCCGCCCCGCTGTGACGTCACATAGGAATGTTCCATTCCCCCCGCAGAGAGGAGGGGCGACGGCGGGGGAAAAAACTGGACGATTTTACTTCTCACGGTTAAAATGTTGAAATTAAATGCGCTGATTTCTTTCTTACACGAGTTATTGACGTTTTATTGCTGATATTTCAACATATTTGATAGTTATATGCCTTTTAAACGATTACCTTTTGACACGGTTCCCTGTTATGTCGAGTTTGGTTTCTCCTCCGTGAAGAACATAAACATAACCATATCGTGATGAAGCAGGCTGCAGCTGACGATGTCATCATGATCGATTAATCAGTCGATATCCCATATGATCATTTAATAACAAATATCGTGAGTAAAATACTAGAAAAGAGTGAAAAATGTGTTATCACAACATATCAGAGCCCTGATTAGACTTTGGATTATTTCTGTTCAACCAAAAACACATAGTATATATTAAATATTCAGTTTCAGTGATATTAAACATACTAGTCTGGACAGCAGCAGGTTTAGTGATTGACAGCTGCAGTGATAATTTGATGAATTGCAACTTTGTCAGAGAATATGCAGTTGAATATCAGAGGTGAGTCGACTTTAAGTGTTTTAATTACATCTCAATTTTCCATCTAATTCCAGCACATAAGTTCATTGTGAAGGGTCACGTTTAATGCAAAGTTTTTTCTATAATGTTATGTAAATGAGAATATGTTAAATTAATGCAGACTTATACATTAAACTGCACCTGATCCTCTTACACCTTATGTTCCACTAACATTTACTCCTTGATATCTCAGCATTTCATTTCATTTTGTAACTATTTAAGCATTTTATTTTTTATAGTACTTTATTGTTTTATCTATCTATCTATCTATCTATCTATCTATCTATCTATCTATCTATCTATCTATCTATCTATCTATCTATGTGTTAATTTGATTATTAGAACCTGCTGCACGGTTTGTTTGTTTTCATTCATTTGCTTTGATCATCATGATGAAAGGTTTAGATATTAATTCACCTTGTGCCATCCGCAAATCAAAGAAGTATTAGCGTACAGTATACTACACTGTAGTAAAATGTCCTGCATTTGAAAAGTACGTAAATTTCAACATAAATAACACGAGTATTGATATATTCAACTAAATTAACTAAGAAAGTTCAAGCCATTGTTATTTAAACGTTTTTATTTCAGTTTCAGTGAATGAAACACATTCATTAATCACACATTTTGACATTAAAGTGATCTCGACACATCTGAGTAGATTTAAAGTCACACGAGCAGGTTCTACTTCCTGCAGTCCGGTTCGGCACCCTGAGCTCTGATCTGGTTGTCGGGCGGCAGCGGTTTCCCCAGGTGGTGTCCTGTGGTGAGGCCGAAGGGCTGCCACTCTCGCTCCTCCTTCACCTTCGGAAACATCATGAAGCCGCCCTGAAACGTGAGGTCGAAGAGCTCACAGGGGGCAAAGGTCAAAGGCTTTTCTGCCAACAGTCCTTTAAGTCGGGCTCGCCACCCGTCTAACATGGCGGTCCTCACAGGAGGGGGGCAGTGAGCTGGACTCCAGAATACCTGAGGAGGGAGAACCTGAAAGCCACAGAAGTGAAGAGTGCCGTTCTGAAAGAAACAAGACGAGACAAGAGACGTCAACAACCGTCCACCAACACAGAGAGAATCGTGTGTGTGTGTGTGTGTGTGTCTCACCTGTAGAGGCCACAGTGTGACGTTGATGTCTCCATTGATCCCGTCAGGTCTGAACATCGTCTGTGTTGCTCCAGTTGTGAACGACAACATCGCTTTCTTTTCCTGTAAGAAACATAGAAATACTCTTTTCATCTGACGTGTCGAGACGAACCAGAACAACATGACGACACGTTCACACAGCTGACGTGTGGAGCACAATGTGTGCCACCTCTGAAGATTAAGTTAAGTTAATACAATATATATTTTATATAATATAAGGCATTAACTCTTTCTTTGGGTGCTCATATGTGGAGGCTGCTGTAGACAGACAACAAATGATAATAATAATAATAATAACATAAAATATATCTCCACAGAAGAAATATGACTGCTGCCAAACAATTTACATTAATAAAAAATGAGAAATGTTCTTATATTTGATGCACATTATATTAAAAGTCTGTTTTATGCATTTAAATACTAATCAGAGGGGCTGAAAGTTTGTTTTGAGTCATAATTTTGAGATTTTGTTGATTAATGTTTGAAACATGTTGCAGGTTTTAATGTTGAGAATGTTAAACAAGGATTAAACAGACCAGTTTCCTCCGTCTGTATCATCATTTTACTTTATCTGGTTATTATCAGTTGGTATCACGCAGACGTGTCGTCCAGCGGAGACGGACGGACCTTGAATATCCCGTTGTTGTACATGTTCTGCAGGGAGAAGGCGAAACCTTGTGTCAGCACTCGGTCCATCCAGCCCTTCATGATGGCCGGCACACTGAACCAGTACAAAGGAAACTGCAACAAGAGACACAACACGTCACACAGACATCAGTGATATTATTTATTGTTTTATTTCCTTTCAATTATGAGTACAGGAGATTCTGGTCTGGTTTTGGAACTTGACCAATTACATTTTTCTTAAGATTATTAACAATTAATTCATTATTTAAAATACTCTGAGTTTCCATCAAAGTTGTTGGTTAAAAGTGTTTCATATATGTTTTAGGATTAATTGATAATTGACTATTTTCCATCAGAGAAATTGCTAAAAATATTCCTAACTGGTCAGATGAGCTGTCAATCAATAGGTCAGAGGTCGGCAGCCATCTTGGGTAAATTTACATTGTAGTTTAATGATCTTTTGCTTTTAAATAGTTGAGTTTTTCAACAGATATAGACATAAAAACGCATCCAGGATCACAGTTCATTGTTATTTGACAGCTAACGTGAACCAACTTGAGCAAAAGTGAGTGACATGCTAATGTTGCTAACGGCTACGACACTGAGGGGATGAAGATACACAGCTGAGGATCAGATGAACAGCTGACTCGACTCTGCCGGACATTAATGGACTGAGATGAACAATCTGTCTCAGCAGCTAACAGAAGCTAGCGACATGAGCGACCTCTGACCTGGAAGATGATTAGCTCCGCCTCCAACACTTTGCGCTGCTCGGCGACGATGTCGTCACTCAGGTGACCCTCCATCCAGGCGTGCATGGTCTCCTCGCCGTACTGGAAGAGTTCTGGATTCTTTAGATCACCTGAACACACACACACGGTCAGGACATAGAGTTTAGAGGAAACTCTGGTGATAATCTAAGTTTTCTGTCTTTTTTTTTTGGTATTTTTTTAGGAATTTTCACCTGAAAACAAAGACATAAAGTTTGACATGTATGTTGTTGATTCAGGAGTCTAAAGAAAAGATCCTGAACCTTTAATGATGTAAAAGTTAGCAGTAAACAGTTTTATGTTTAAGACTTTACACCAAAAACATATTTGGATCTCTGATCAACACAGTCATCAAGAGTGAGGTCACCGATGATGTCGTCCTGCGTGGCGTTGGCTCTGAAGTTCATGGCGTACAGGTCGGACACGACGACCCGGTAGCCCTGCTCCTTCAGCTCCTCCATCGCCGCGTCACGTACCGCTGCGTTGAACGACCTCGGACTCTGGTGGGCGTACACGATCAGGACCGTCTTCTGAGCTGTCAGACCCAGTTTCAAATGTCGTTAATAAAATCAGACTTCTGCTTTAGTATAAGTCACAGTTCATCACATCACCTGCAGCGGCTACGAGGAGATCTGATCCCGTTACTCAGCTGGATAACCTGAGGTCCTCTGATGCTGATCGTCCCAGAGTCGAGGTTAAATATCTCCAGACTTTGGATCAGCATCATTTTTAAATTCTACTTGTTCAACACTGACAGACGTCTGTGCGACCAAAACTGTGGATCAGTTTTTTTTGTAGCTTTCACACAAAATTCCTTCAATGATCACTTCCAATACATGAAGTCTTTTCTCATTCATCCTTTAACATCTGCAGGAAACTGTATAAATGCTAACAGACTTTTTACAACTGTTAAAAATAACTACACATGTTGAGTGTTTCTTTATTAGTGATCACTGGAGAGGAATCAGACGACAAAGAAACAAACCTGCTTCAGTGGTCACACACAATTGTTGCTGTTCACAGCAGAGACTCATGAATGTTTTGCCTCAAATATCAAACTCTTCCTGTGATACTGCAGTGATACAAACACACGTACGTCATATTTTATTCTGCCGTACCTTCTGTAAATTAAATATAACTCATATTTGTTGTATTTGGCCCAAAATTGTGAGACTGGATTGTAAAATACACGTGTCGTGTGTTCTGTTGTTACCAGGCAGAACAGAAACATGTACTGTGATGTCTGACAGGTTGTGAAGCCCACAGAGGGGATGTGAATGTGACTGTGATTTTTTGGCTGTTTAAATAAAACTGATCTGATTTGATATTGAGTCAAGTTTTGATTTGCATTCAGAAACCGTACGGTTGGTATTTACTGTAACGAAACAGAAAGTGTTGCTGTGCTCAGAGCGAACAGTCAGCAGCTGTGTGAATCATTCACACGCCAGAGAAAAGAAAAGTTATTCGTGTGACGCTCGTCGTCGTCAGTGTGTAACGAGCGGCGGCGAGGGAGGACGAGATGATTCTCAGACACGTACGAAGTGTTTTCAGTGAGTTTAGACATGAGATGAGAGTTTTGATGATCTGTTTTCAGTGTCGATCGATGCTGTAAATGTTTTCTGTCTTTGTTGAACTGGTTTTATGTTTTCAATCGTATCTGTGGATCTGCATCATGTTGCTTTAATCACAGAATTGTATTTTATTTGTAACCTTGTGAAGAAAGATGCATTAAGAATATGATTTTTTTCTTTTCGGGATATTTTAAAACTCAAACTTTACAGCAAGAAGCTCAATGAGAAATCAACTTTACTTTCTTTAAGAATAAACAGCAACAAGATGAAAACAAGCTGATCATTAAAACAATCAGCGGTTTGTTTGAGTTTAAAGTTTGACAGTAAAGCAGCAGAGACAATAACGTCCTGTGTGAATATCAGATGACAACATTCAGAGAGCTGCAGAACATGTCTGACGAGACGACACGCTGGGCGTCAGCAGCAGAAACCAGACCGAGCTGCAGATCCTCACACTCTGAACTGCTGTTCAGAGATTTATGGTTAATGTTTGATTAAGATATTTGTCACCAACACACACAAAGTTTTTCTGCTTATAGTCTGTGACGAATAGTGTTTCTGTTTCTTCTCCATTCAGCTGTGTTTCATATCTGTTGGTCTGATTTACTCCCACATTTTTAAATGATTAACTCGGACACAAACAAGCTCCTGATAAAAGTATTTGGCTTTGAAAGACATTTTAAAAAAACAGATATGGGAATTTAAATGGCTCCAGATCTGTCTGGACTTTAGTTCTGGATAAAAAGCAGATTTAAAAAAAAAAAAAGATTTATTTGAGGTGAAAGTGATAAATGAGTCTTACCCATGTTGTTGTTGCTGTGTGTCCTCTGGACCCGTCTGAGGTGTGGACCCGGCTCGGCCCGGCGCCGCGGCTCTTATAGACAGAGTGGATTTCTGTGCGTGAGAAGCATGTTGGATATCAGATGGAGAGCAAAGTGTCTGTAAGTCACAACGACACACTGCAGGAAGTGAAGGAAAAAAACGTCTGCTGTCAAACTGTAGGACCGGTTTAGTTCAGTGTTTGTAAAGGGAGTTAGTGTGTGTGTGTGTGTGCGTGTGTGTGTGTGTGTGTGCGTGTGTGTGTGTGTGTGTGTGTGTGTGTGTGTGTGTGTGTGTGTGTGTGTGTGTGTGTGTGTGTGTGTGTGTGTGAGTCAGTCAGGCTATGGGCGAATCAGATTGGTTTCATTTGGCCTGGAAAAGAATGTTTGGGTCACTTTCAAGGGATTATCCCACCGGGTCATGTGGCTTAATAAACTCTTTAATCCGGCTTAATTTCACCTCGTTAGGAGAGAAGTGGAGGAAGGCGTCGGTTTAGTAAAGCCGGAGCTGTTCACTCGAGTCCTCGAGTTTAATGTCACCTGTCACCAGCTTCTCTGCAGACTTTCACACACTTCGCAGACAAGATTTTAACTCTAATATAATATAATAAAACTGAGATTTTGCAGCCAGAGAATCTTTTTTTGTTTGTTAAAGGACCAGTTCACCCCAAAAAAATATGACAGTTCAGTCAACATCAACTCACCCTCATGTTGATGGAAAGTTTCGTAGTCCACAAAACTTTTCTGGAGCTTCACAGCGAAACGGCGTCGCAGCGTTCTCCCCAACAACAGAGAGTCGCTCGAGGCTCGTCTTTACAACAACAAAAAAAACCCAACCGAAATAAAAAGAAAAAAACATAAAAAGTCTCTGTGCAGCTCATCCAACGTGTTCTCTGGGAGCTCCAAGATCCTGAACCGATCTGAGAAAACCTTATTTACAACCCTGCGAAGGTGAGATCTTCACCTCTGATGATGCGCTCCAGGCGACTCCGAACTCGAAAAGATCCGAACCGCCTCCTCGACCAAACCCCGACATCATGAGGGAGCAACTGTCTGACGTCGGCACCGGTGGGGAGGGGGTCGGATGAGTTAGTAGACGACAGAATTTGGACTGGACGAGTGATCTTTCACAACCCAATCTCCAGAATTAATGTTAGCTAAGTATGTTTCTGCAAAACCACAGACGAGTTAAAACTGAACGCTTGTTTATTTCTCTGCTCTGATTCGGTTCAGGCACAAAAACACTCTGTCAGGGTTAGAAAACATCCTGGTTCGGCTCTGAGTACCTGATCTGATCATCATGAACCGAGATGTCTTGTCTTGTTAGAAACATCGGTATTGTCGCCATAAAACTGGTTGAAAATTGTCCCGGTTCTCTCAAATAGATTCAGTTTGACTCTTACAAATGTTGAAACTCAGATGGCTCACTGAGTAACGTCACGTTAGCATTTGTGTAGTCGATGTTTCTGACACAACATCAAACAACAAAACAGAGCAAAACAAAAGCTGTTGACTGAGTGTTTCGGGGCAGAGAGCTGGACCTTCTGGAGGAGTAAACACCTGAAGTCACGTCAGATTCAGCTCTCATCAGGAGACGTTTACCGACCGGACGGGTTCTTACATATTATACAATCCAAAACAAAACGTATTGAGGTGCTACGACACAAACCCAGAAAGAGGTCAGTCATTTTTAATTAATTTAGTTTTTTTTTTTCTTTTGCTAAATCTGGTACACAAAGCAGACAGTGGGCAGCATATCACCAGAGTAACTGCTAAATCATTGTTAGCTCAGTTAGCCGTGCAGCTAGCGGTGCGGACTGTGAGCTCGTAGCACCGCAGGAGTGATGCCGGAATCTTTGCACCTGGAAGGGCCACAGCTAGGTGGTTAGCATGCTAACTTCAGTACATACTGTATCTCTTTCTGATAATAAACTGAAGTCATGATGAGAAAAACTGTTATTTCTTTACATTCTGTTAATAATACCAGCAAAAGGCAAACGTCCTGAACGACGAGCTTGTGAGAGAAGAAGACAAAGAATTTCTTCTCTCTACATGTTTAATATGCAGTCAGGAGCTTTTAACTGAACCACAAGATCAATAAGAGAAAGATCCATAAAACTCTCAGGTGAAGATCGTCTTTAGTGTGTCGTTGTTCAGTGACTTCAGTCTGATTAGATCTCACAGTGTTTGAGAAATCGGCCTCATGACTTCTCTTTTTATCTTTTTATCTCTGTGTTTCAGGTGTTTCGACATGTGAGGCAGAAACTCTGAACCACAGTTAGTCGGCTGAACATGCAGCGAGTGTGATTGATTAAATCCACCACAAATTTTCTGCTGCTGTCAGTTATCCCGCGGTGGATCGGTCGCGCCCTCGGCTCGATGATGGCCGACGGGCTGGAATGTGACAGGAATGTTACCTGAACACTTTCTGTCAGCTGCAGATCACCTGGCTGAGCCTCAGCGGCGAGACCTGCTGGGATCACCTGTCTGAGGGGAAATGCTTCAGAGGTCAGAGGTCAGAGGTCAGAGGTCGTTATGTGACCGTGTGCAGGAGGCATCAACAGGCAAAGTCAGGCAACTTAAAGGGACACTACGTAGTTTTGGAGAAGAAATTAAAACTCTGAATATTAATGAGGTAATAATAAATAACCAAATATAAGGTCCCAGATCAATAGAAAGGTGGCAGGGTCCACCACATATAAACAGTGTTAAGCTGTATGAATTGTGTTGTCCTCATTGTTTGTTTTGGCAAAAAAAGATCTTTCTCTTCTCATTAAAATGTTTTCACCAAAACTACAGAATGCGCCTTTAATTCTTACAGCCAGTGGTGGAAGTTTATAAAAGTATAATTACAGTCATGTGAGTACACCTCAAATCAAAGTGGTGTCAGAAAAATGTACAATTAATACTCATTCTGGAGTAAAATCTCTCCTGTGACTGATTTATAATTGTATCTGACATTTTCAGCAATTTATTAAAATGCATCGACGCTTGAAATCACTCAACGAAGAGCTTCTTGTTTCGAGTCTCTTCCAAAGTACACCTGAGAGGCTGACAGGTGATTCAAAGGTGTCACAGTGTGAAATGCTGACAGGACTCTGCACACTGAGGACGCCTGGTGGACGGACGGAGGACATCAGGTTTGTAGAGCTCCTGCAGTGCAGATAAAAACAGGAGGAGGCCGTCATCACAGAGCTTTTTATCTCACAAACATTGTTGCCGACAGGAGGCAGATTATTACATGTTCAATATTTAAATTCAGACTGATGTCACACAGCACAGATACGACACAGTTACTAATTACCTGTTAGAAAATGTAGTCAGTAACATAATCTAAGAATAATAATATTAAAGTCATGTAATCTGATCAGTGTATGTTACTTCTGGATGAACTGCAACACCAAATATATGCAAATAAAGACGACAAATCAACAAGAAGACTTTCATTTAAAGCTTTAATTTGTACTTTTGATGCTTGATTACATTTAACATCAGATAATTTTACTGAGGTGTTATTTATATACGTGACTTTCTTGTTAATTAATATTCTAACATGATATTTTTACTTTTACTCAAGCATTTGACAATTGGAGGACCTTTTATGACATGCGTTGAGATTCCAGGTGTGAAGTGACGTACGCAGAGCCATCCACCTGTAATATTTACCCAGAAAGCACCTTGTGGGAAGGAAAGTCTTGTTTAACTGTTATGTGACTTTCACCTGGTTGCACAAAGATAAATTCAGATGTAATCTGTTTTCTGGAGAGTTCGAGCGAGTCTGGGCTGAATGTCCTTCCTGCCTGTTTCCACTTCGTGAACCTCGATTGTGACAGTTCTGTTTTTCGGGCTCAGCAGGTAATCCAGCGGTGCAGCAGCCTGACAGACATGCTGGAGGGATTAAGACAAATTTATCCCCGAGGACCCAGCAGAGAGTCTGATCCTGTCGTGTAACTGGATCTCATTATTTCCCTCCAGCATCATTAGCTCGCATTCACGGTGCCGACCTCACAGTCCGCGTGCTTCTCAGAACCTGTCACCCATTGTCTGCTGCAGAACAGACTTCTGGTCGACTGCACATCAAGGAAATAACACATTAACACATTTAATTGCAAATCATCACTAAAAGCCTGCAGAAAAATCCCGGTGGTCCACTCGCAAAGAATCAGCAGAGAGAAAGGCCTCGGGTCGGATATTTGATGTTTTCAGCATTTAATTCCTCTTGATATTTCTGGTACTTCAATCCTTCTTGTAGTCAGAGTGAGGAAAAACACGTTTTGGCTTAAAACCTGTGCAAACTTTGGCTAATTTAGATTTAATCGTAGTCTTTAAACAAAGATATTTTTTGTTTCAGTCACAATTGTCATTTTTATCCTTCATAGTTTCAGTCCATGACAAATCAAAACTTATTTGTCCAGTTTTAGTCAAAAAAAATTGTTGTGTTATTAAATGTGTTGGGCTTGTTGTAAATGTTACAGCGTAAAAACCTGATAAATACGTTACGTTCTCTTTGTTGGTGAAGGTTGTTACAGTTGTAAGCACTGTATCGTTAACCAGCTGTTTCATTTTGTAGAAGATGTTTCACGTCTCATCCAACAGGCTCTTTCAGTTCTAACTACCTGGAGGGGAGTAGCAGGAGTGTCCTTATATAGTATGGTAGTGTCCTTACAGGGTGTGGGAGTGTCCTAACATAATATAGTAACTTCCTTGCAGAGTGTGGGAGTGTCTTTACCTGGATTGAGAGTGTCCTTATAGGGTGTGGGAGTGTTCTTAAATAATATGGTAGTGTTCTTACATAGTGTGGGAGTGTCCTGACAGGATGTGGATGTGTCCTAACAGGGTATGAGCATGTCATTGCAGAGTGTGAGAGTGTCCTTACATATTATGGGAGTGTCCTTACAGATTGTGGGAGTGTCTTTATATGGTGTGGTAGTGTGAGTGTATCCTAAGAGAGTATGAGAGTATCCTTAGAGAGTGTGGGGGTGTCCTTACAAGGTGTGGGAGTGTCCTTATTTATTGTGGGAGTGTCCTTACAGCTTGTAGGAGTGTCTTTACAGACTGTGGGAGTGTAGTTACAAAGTGTGTGAGTGTCCTTACAGATATGTTAAGGACACATGTGGGTTGTTGATACAACCAGCTTTCATGTGGGTTGCTAAGGCCAAGGGGACCCAGGTGTTGTCAAAATCAGAGCAATGTAAGTGGAAGACATTTATCTGTCTGATGCCGAACTGAGGCAGAGTTCGGCTGAGGTATTGTCAAAATCAGGACTATGCTGATAGACATCTTCCTCTCTCTGGTAGTCCTGCAGCACAACCAGACAGGGAGATTTCTGCTGGCTGCTGTGTTAGTTTTGTAGTTGTACATCATCCAACCAAGTCATGCCTCCTTTTAAACCAGGCGTAGGTCAAGACCAGCTACTAATTTACTTTAGAAAGAAAGCAAAAGAGCCTCAAGTAAAAAAAAATTATCTCACTCCTCATGTGATGACTCTCCAGTTGCAACACTCTCTGCTGCTTTGTCCTCTCAGACTCTCCCTTTGAGCCAAAGTTGCAGTTCAGTGAAAAACAGACTTTCAATAAATAGAAGCAGAGCAAGATGAGTCTGCAGGACATTCAACTGACCTGAGATAATTTTGATAGAAAGCTCTCTGGAGACTTTGGCAACAAATGCCGTATTGTAGGCTACTGGACTGGTTTCACTTACTAGGCCAAAGATTGATGGTTTGAAAGATGAGAAACAGAATCAACACTTTTCCAGCTGAGCCGAGCGTCTTCGCACCGTGGGTCAACTGATTTAAGTGACCGGGGCAGCAGGAAGGAGTGCCTGAACGTCTTCTGATCAGGGAGGAAGGTGAAGTGTGGCTTTTTGTTGCGGATACCTGGACAATGCCCACAACAAAAAGCCAATTGTGTGCCATTGTCACATTCCCACCGGCTGACCCTTGGGACCCCAGACTGTGAGAACAGGTCATTATAAAGACTGCCCAGCCATCATCGTCGTTGCATAGTGTCTGAATCATGGTTGAAGAAACAAAGCTGGGCGTGAAGCCTCGGAGTTTCACCGCTGCACAGTCATGCGAACGCGACCACAGACTGCTCTGTACTTATGCAGGCTCTGATGCAGCAGAGTAACTGAAGTTTGTCAAATAAATACAGTGGAGTAAAAAAAGTACAATATTTGCTTCCAGATGTGGTGGAGCGGAAAAAAAGAGTAGCAAGAACACTGAAATATTCAAGTAAAGCACCTCAAAATTGTGCTTAAATACAGTCCTCCAGTAAATGTACTCAGTTACATTCCACCACAAGCTGGAGAGGCTCAGATTTCAGGACTTTGAGGAGCGTAACAGACATTTTCACAATCATATCTAATCGTTTCATTTGTCAGTGGAAGCTCAGTGATATTCTTCTGATTCACTCTCTGGAGGTCAGGCATGATGTCACAGCGTGCACCTTGATGTAAAAGGTTTCCACGCTGGTTGTTAGGGAACCTCAAACAGGCATCCCGGTTGCTAAGGTGTAGATCTGATGAGGTCACACAGAGAGTATGTGTGTGAGGGTGTGTCATCATCACAAAAACAGAAATTCTTCACATGACTCACGCTCTGGACCGCTGTGGCTGCGAGGAGGAAACACTGAAAATATGCTGAACGGGGAAGAGGAGGAAGTGAACTTTTCACCATCTGGTTTCCACAGCAAAAAGTAAATTGTTGATCCACCTCTGGAAATAGAATCAGGGCTGCATCTTGGTGTGAACTGAAAAGCTGGAGGCGTGAAGAGGGGGCATGTCAGTCTGACAGTCTGATAACTACACAGGTCCATCACTCAACTAAATACAGAGAAATGTCCCACAAAGCAACATTACATGACAGAACAACAGTAACGTAGTAACTGTAACTGTCTTTGGCAACTTATATGAGGAAAACATACTGCAGATACACATGGAGAAGCGTCCGTCCTCCTGACTCTTCGTGACATTTCTGCCCGAAAAACAGCATCTGTCACCAGCAAAAAACTTAAACTCACCGAGTGTCTGTGATGATAATAAATCACCGCGACCGTCAGCCCTCCGGACCGAGACTTCAGGGAACTTTCTCCCTGCGAGGGAGTCAGACAGCATCCAGTTTAGTGATGGTGATTATATAATTTAGCACGAAAAGCATAACTTTGTCACTTTCCAGGATCTTTGGTGGGCCAGGATCTCAATCTCTACACATTATAACAGCATCCATATGATTATAAACTGTCCGCGGGACAGATTGACAGGAGGACACCTGGGAAACACCTTGAAAACACACTGACGTCATCATCATGACGTGGACCATCGAGCCTCTTTAGGAGCTGCAGCTTCCTGTGTGAATTACACGGCGGTACGGCAGAGATGCTTCGCTGTGTGTGAATCACCAGAATCATCAGATCATTGATGAACCAGCGCTCCGGAGATAAGACGGAGACGCTGTGTAAAAAGGGCGACTGTTTGAACTGGGATGCAGAGGCCTGTACAGGACCATTAATGAGAATATAAGGACAACTCGATCTCCTAGGAATGATTTGCTCTGCCAGTACTTGGTGATGTCACTCATTGTTTGTAGGGATGTGATTCACAGGATGCTGATTGAAAGAATTAGAATGTGAATTGTGGGTCAACGCAAGAGGAAATGAAACTGTTTAGTTGGAGGGATGGTAAAGGCAGAAAATGGGAAGTTACTTTCGTAGAAGGTCAGAAAAAGCCGGTCCTGTGAAGTACACGCACGATGATTGTGATATCGATAATGTTAAATATGTTGCAACATGGTGTAATATAACTGCAGATGACGGTCGTCTCAAATTCCCCCAAAATGGGATATTTTGGCTGAGAGAAAACAAATATTGAGTTCTTGCCCAAACAGAAACAGGAGCGTCTTTCATGCCAGACTTTGGAGGAGTCACGAGTCCCACTAACTCTGAGTTTGTTGTCATCTGGTTTTGTTTTACATGCCTTATTTACTCCCCTGTCATTTCTGATCCTGCCACTTCCTCCTGCCATGCAATCAACTCATTCCCCTCACCTGGGCTTCCCTACCCATCTCCTCACCTGCAGGCCATTCCCTCATTAGTGCCGCAGTATATTACTGGTCCACTTCCACCTGTTCCCTGCTAGATTGTCTTGTGTGTTTTTGTCAAGCTCTCCAGTTTCTGCCTGCCCCTCGTTGGATTTGTTTGCCTGTATGACTGATATCCTGGTTTTGACCATTGCCTGAATTGATAAGTAAACTGAACTTTACCTGCCTCTCTGACTATCTTGTTTTTGTGCTTTTGGGTTCTACTCTGCCAGTGAACGTTACAGGGGGGATAAAAGTGGACGCTGTAATGCAGAATCACCAAAAGAGTCACTCACAGAAAACAAAAAACACATCAGAGCCTGAGTCAGATGGACCTCTAAACCCACCAAAACAGAAAAATGGTCCAGAGGAGGACACAGTGACGCAGGAAACCTAAAATGTGGGAAAGAAGTCAAAGATGCAATAGGCAGAGCCACAAGTCACACCTCAACACAGGATGTGTGTTGCTTCTATCATGCTGAGCCGAATGACTGGCTGGGAAACTGCACATAAAAAAAAAAAAAAAGATCTCAATCATCAATTAGCAGTTTTATGCAGGTTGTTTAAACACAGGTGATTTGAGACATTTGGTCCAATAACATCTGGAATGTTTAGAGAAGCGGAAGTTAAAATCTGCCAACTCGGTCGGCCAAAGCACAGCGCCAGTAGACTTCCAACAGGGTTTGTGTAAAATCTCGACAGTGACTCAGCCTCTTGTAGCCTCTGGATCGAGCCCAGTTGATCTGGTTCTGGAGAAAGTCTGACGGATTAGACGTAATGTCACAGCCTCAGTTTCCTGGAGCGAAAGCGCTCAACATTGGTTGCGAGGGAAGCTGGAAAAACGTGTCCATGCATGGCGAGGATACAGTGAGGTCACACAGAAACAGAGACCCCCCTCACATGAGTCACTCTGGTGCAGCTGGGAGGAGCGCCAGCATCAAAGTCTGCCAACAGGAAGGTGCACTTGGCTGTATACTGTTGAACTATTGTAAGAGGTGGGTGTTGACAAATTTATAAAGGGAGTGAAAACTATATTCATTAAAACAGGAAAAAAACTCCTGAGGAAAATATGAACCCCACCAAACAGATAAACACAGTGTTTGCAGTGCGGCTGCAGGCGTCATCGGGCCCCATGAAATGAAGTTTTACGTTACATTTGTCAAGACAATCATCAGATCAGAATGAAGCTTGAAGTGGGTCGTCGGTCTCTTGGCAGCGCCCGACTCCGGCTAACATCTGGTGTAGCTTCTGGCTAACATGAAGGAGGATAAAATAATTTAAACGTGCAGCTCTTCTAGACTTTTTGTCATGGACCGAATGCCTCAGACACATGAGGGTGACATTAGTCATGCGGGCTGTGATGCTTAAAATAATCTACCCACCGTTTTATAGTTGGTACTTTCACAGTCGGTGTTTTGTTGATTTCTATTCCGTTACAACTGTTTCCGGTGACGTGAAACGTGACGCTTCAGCCTCGCTTGCACGAAGTGGGAATGGGGTCAAATGGCAATGAAGAATCTGTGTAGACCTTATTTTGGTGGATAAGCAGTGTAAGCTTCTGGACTCAGATGCAGAGTGGGATCAGTAAAACAGGCTTTTATTCTGAAATTCTTCAGCTCTTAGAGTAACAATAGAACCAGCTGTGAAAAATGATCTATCTAGAACGAGGCAGGCCAATAATGAACAAAACTAAACTAAACACAACACAGGAAAAGAAACAAAACTCCTAGCAAAACATCAAACCAAAAAATCACATGAGGAAGAGCAAGTGACCTGAAACGAGAGGAGAGTTACTTTTCAAAATAAAACAGGAAGCCACGAAACAAAAATCCAGACCAAGACAACCCTCACGCAGTGCGACAGGCTAACAAGCTATCTGTGTTTACACAAAGCACGATATGTTAGCGGCAGGATAGCTAGCTGCTAATGTAGCTGCTGTTGATCTGAGCATCGTTACACTCACCAGGCTGGTTTCTGTCTGTTGTCCTGCAGCGTCTGTTCTTCTCTCTTCTCTATATGTTCATGAAGTAACTTTACAATTTTTCCTCCATTCAGCAGCCAAATAAGAGAGTTAAAGTACATTACAGTACAAAATGCCGCCTCCATCCCTCCACCGTCTTTTATTCCAGTTAACTGCTCAGAAACATACCACATGTCCGATGACTGAATTAAAATACAGCAGACAGCTGTCACTCAGCGAGGCCACGCCCCCTAATTATGCATTAATTTAAATATAATTGAACGTGTTTATGTGTGCTCTTACAGGGATTGATTTGTTTTTGGCGCCTCGAGTGGTCGTTAGAGGAACTGCAGTTTTTGGTACTTCTGCATTTGCTTCAGTGTTGGGAATGACCCATAGCTGCAATGCATTGTGGGTGTTATACTCGCTCTCTCAGCCCTCCGAGCGTCGATCTCATCGCCTTCATTTCGGTTTGTCGGACAAATAAAACGACATTTATTGATGGCGGCTGGGATTCCCCCCCGAGGTCGTGTGACGAGGGGAAGTAAACGATGGCGCGTTGAACAGCTGATTATCGCGCCTCAGTTACTTCTGTTTGGACTTTCTACCCGTCACGGTAAGGTTTCCACCTTTTCAATGAATTACTGAACTGTCCCTGTCGGTGATTGAGTGCAGGAATTCACCGGCTGAGATCATGCTGTGGGATTTCTCATTTTTTTCTCCACTCACTAACTTTATTTAGCGGGCTAGATAGCAAATAGCTATTAGCTAAATCCAGTCAGCCAGTGTAGATTCTTATTAACCGTGTACGATCCTTTTCTCCCTCCTGCTGACCTGCAGGTTGTTCATGTTGTCTGAGAGCTGCACGTCTGTCAGCCATATCCCTCTCCTGCACGCCTGAACGTCAGCAGATCAAAAGAGATCGAAGGACGGCTTTCTTCTCATGTTTGTGAACTGAACTTTAACGAGAAAGGAAGGAAGGAGGTGAGACAGAGCAGGGCTGTGGACGAGAACCAGCCATCTTCCTAGCTTCCAGAGTGGAAATCATCATCAGGTTCCAGCACTGCTCAGTTTATCTTGACATGCTTCCATAAATGATATGGGAGGGAAATACCTCAAGAGGGAGGAAGGAAACCCAGTGGACCGTGGAGCTGTTCGAATAAGCAAATGTTGTTTAATCATCACTGGTAAATCCAGACACTTCAATAAAGAAAGAATTAAGGATGCGGTCCATTAAAGATGATTTATTTCTGGACAGTGTTGGAGGTGATCACTGTTCATTCCTGTCCTGTTGTGAAGCCAATAAAACTCAACTTTCCAGATATAAAAATAACTTGATCGCCAGTATTCTAAACTTTCAGACCGAGTGGCTGAAATTTCACATTCCCTCACAGTGAGTCTCTCTCCTGTTACAACTGGCTCCGTGACGTGAAACGTGACAATATAACGCTTTAGATGAAAATCACAGATGTCTGCAGGAAGTTGGATTGGCGGTTTAGATAACATGTGACTTTCTTTGCGTGGAGGTTGTTGTTTCCAATAGCAAAGATGATTTTGTAGCAGCATCAGTCAAATAGAGGAAAGAGATGGAGACAACTTCCAGTGAGTCAGAGCAGGGAGGTGGAGCCGGCTGCTGGATTATTATTCTTACATGTTCACACAGTAGAAGAGAAGATATGGATCAGGATTTGGATTGTTACACAGGAACAAGGAAGGGTTGTTAACGCAGATCCTCTACGAATACCATTCTTTTGTGTCTTGTTTTTCTTTTTTTTTTGGGTGCATTTCAAGCAGATTTTCAAGATTGTTTCCCAAATAAACCCGTAACCATGGAAACCAACTTTAAACTGGCCATTAAAAAGTGATCACACCTCCCGTTGTCTCCTTCGTCTTCCTTTTGCAGGTTTCTTGCAGGAAAAAATCTGACAATCTTCTGATGTTGACGAAAGATGTCAGTCATCCAGGTGAAGGTAAATCTGGGTGCCGTATCGTAGCCGATGTTACAATCAGTTTTTGTGAACCCAAATTTTTAATTTCACTAAAAGAAAAAAATGACAACATGTTGTTAGAACATTAAAATAAAAGGTGGAATGCATCTTCACATTTTCATATTTCTAGTTCATCAGACTATGTTTATGTGCTGTATGTGTTAACTGACTTTCAACTTATTATTCAATAAACTGAGAGACTCATAAACTTTTGTACAAACATGAGAAATATGTCGAGTCTGCGTGGAATGACTGTTTGGACGGTTCTGAACTTTTCTGTGGACCTTTTCATGGGTCTTGTTGTACTTTTGCTTCTTGTGATAATTTGTGCGTATCCGCAGTCATATTGCACATTAATATAAGACAACATAACAACATGACAGTGAGGTAAAGGGACGTGTGTGTCTGAACATTTTTTACTTTCATTGCTTTAATTTGAACTTCTTGCATTATATCATCAAACCTTTAATTCAGCTTTTCCTCATCGTTTGGCCTCGACAACACCACGCATACATTCAGTTGTGCAACTATTATCACTGCAGACTAAATATTGACTATAATATTATATTTTATGTTGCTTTTGTCGAGTTACAAAGAAGATATTGTAACAAACACCGCCAAGAGGAACGCCTCAATTTAAGTGTACAGCCGTACATCTACAGTATTCATGGATAAACCCACATCAACAAGTCACAATCAACAAGCAGAGAACCTCTCAGTTCACATGCCATCATTCCTCGACGCTGGAGATCCTGAGATAGCAGCCATTTGATTGACATCTCATTTGCCCGCCCTAGAACCTAAAACAGCCAATGAGTGATTGTGTGGAAAAATGACCCACTCTCACGCTCATATCTCTCCTTTTGCTTTTGCCTTTTGCTCTATAAACAGGCTGTTTTTCCAGCTAGTTTTGACTATTTTAGTTGCACAAAGTTAATGCAAATGAAGAAATAAAGAACGATCAGGAGGTTTTGCTCCTGTTACTCTCAGGCAGAGCAATTCTGGGCTCGCAAAATGGCTTTTTTAAAAAACACTTTGTCACAAAAACATGTGTTAAGTGTCCATTTTCTTTACTGCTATTGAATTTGAATGTAGCTCATGTAAGACTGTATGATGGGGGCAGTTACAGGTCATCATTAAATAATTCAGTGTTAAAACTCCTGTGGATTAATGACGGGAGCATTTATGGAGCTGCTGACTGCTTGGAAATGAAAAATCAGCTTGTAACTTTGCAGAAGTGCCAAGATTGTGAACTCACCTTCACCTCATCATTTTACAAATATTTCAAGGATCGAGATGAGGTTGAATTACTTTCTATCTTGTGTTGCTGTTACTTTAAACCTGATCCTGGGTTCTGATAGTACTTGTACAGTAGAAAGGTGCACATGGTGAGGGCTGTGAGATAAAGTCAGCATAAACGTGAAGAATTCAACACCCACAACTGAAACAAAGACTTCAGTGAGTACAACACTGTTGTTGATAGCGACGGGAATTCCCTTCCTGATCTCATGTTTCTGGTTTCCTGAGGGAAAAAAAAGAGAGGCAAAGGAAAACATAAAGTAGAGATAATGTGAGAGATACTCTTTTTGTGCTCACTTCACAGGGTTGCTGATAAATCCATCTTTTCAGAGGAACAGTCGGAGCAACGTTACATTTTAAAAGTGTCAACATTAAGCCAAACACTGCCACATGAAGCCGACAAAGGGAAGTTAATGTTGCACGGCTGTTGCATCATGTGAAATGATTGAGTCATCCTGTGAAGGAGTGCGATCCTGCTCCGTCGGTTCACTCTCTCTGTGCGTCTAAATCCAGGTGACTAACATTTATACTGCCAGGGAGGAGTCTGCTGCAGCGTTGCATCACCACACGTCCCAGAAGCTCCTTGTAGAATGTTTGCTATGTCAGGTGGAGTCTCAGCAGATCACAGGTTTGTTATTGTTCATGGTTTGTGCTCCGGTAGCTGCAGAGAGCCTCGATGTGTTTGAGGTTAAACAGCTCCAAACCCCGCTCAAACATTTAGGGATGATTTAGGGATAAATATCAGATGAGATCAGATTTTTTTTCAGGGGGAGAGCTCACTGGAGTCCCTGTGAGGAAGGGCTGACTGTCCTGCTGCTTTTTGTTTCTATACATGTTGCCAGAGACAGTAACCACAACAGCACAACAGTAGAAGGTGACAAAGACATGGTTAGTTAAAGTTTTTGTAGATCTTTTCACATAATCACCACCATTCGACATCATTTTTGTGAACGCATATGTGTCAAACCTTCGTGTAAAAGCAGAATTATGACGAATGAGCCACTTTTAAGATTTGTTTGTGGATCAAACTCATTTTCAATGGGAGTGCTATGGGCACTTTTACGATAGCGTCCAAATCTCTATTTTTAAAACAGTAAGAAGTCTGGACACAACATGAAACTTTGCTGGTAGCATCACCAGGGTCTCTACACATGAACACCAGCACTGAGAACATTGTTTGTGTACACAGAGTTACTAAAAAGAAAGTTTTTGAACAACTCATGTTAGCAGTAGCTTGTTCCGCTCGCCGCCGTCCTGCCAGTGGAGAAGTGACCAGTTCTGAATGTGACGTAACCTGGAGGACAGTTAAGGTGGAACGCTCCTGAAGCTTAGTTTTATATAAATGCAGGATAACATTTACACATATACAGATAACCAGTCTTTGTCATCAACTAGCCTCAGTTATTATTTGCCACACCCTTGACTGGTCGTACATGTCATCAGTCTTTGTGGAGACGAGCTGCACACATACGTTGGGTTTCATTCTTATTGTTAGGCATAAAGAAAAAGCCTTGCGGTGCTGCTGATGATCATGTAGCTGCAGGATGTTTCCTCTACACCTGGAGGCATCCTGGAGAGCAGGTTCACTGGGAATTTACCCAAAAGTCTTTGCAGCTTTTCTGGTTATTTGACAAAAAGTCCCACATTAGAGAACAAGCATCTAGAAGTTACCGTGACTTGTGTTTGAACTAACAGGTGATTGTGTTCCAGGTTTGTATCAGTGTGACAAATCAATCTAGATAGAAGATCTGTGCGTACACATTACGAGAAAGAAATCAAGTCCAGAGAACAGCCACTGCTGTTGCAAATAAGAGGGACTGAAGTCATCATCTTCTTCCTCCATGCAGATGGAAAGTCAGGTAAAGTTTCTTAGTCAGCAAAACATTTCTGGAGCTTCACAGCAAAACAGCATTCAGCAGGGAAGCATTCTCCTAAACAACTGAAGTAGCTGGAGACTTGTTTTAAAAAGTTTCCATACAGCTCATTCGGAGTAATCCACAACTACAGAAGCCTCAAGATGCCAAACTGATAGGAACAGATATTATTTACACATTTTAAGTACCCATTTCTCTTACGGATAATTACCCAAAGATGAATGCTAAATGCTAATGTCAGGATGCTAACATGCTGATGCTCCGCAGGTGTAATGTTTAACGTGCTGTCTATCATAACTCATGTAAATTCGCCCCATAGTTCTGCAGATATTGCGGCAAACTCTCTAGAAGGTATCTTCTGTTGAACATCTGTAACACAAATATCAACCTAATCGTGATAAAAGACAAAAACCCAGTTGTATCAGTTGAACTCCTCTGGAGAACATGAATATCTCAACACTCTCAGCCCAATAATGTGAAATTAAAGGAATGAAAATTGGTGTGAAATGCAATTATTGATAGTTTGTCCTATTTATTTTCTAATGCTCACAGATTTGAAAGCCTCTGTGTGTTTCAAACATGTCTGACTTTGAAACCTTGCCGTGGTAGTCTTGCTCTACAAGAGACACTCAGGTTTAAGACCGAATTTGTCTCATCAGCATAAAAAACTAAAGTCCAAAAACCAAAACAAGCATGAAGTGAAACAAAACTTAAATGAAAACATCTGAGATGCCGAGTCATTCATGAGGATGCCCACAGAGAGTTTTCGCAGCAGCTTGTGTTCAAAGTTGCCAAACGAGATGAGGATATAACTGGAAAATCCCCTCCAAAAACCCGACGCTTACCTGCCAAGCGTCCTGATCTGAAATTCTTCAAAGATGTACGTAAACAAAATAACAGTTTAAACCAAGAGGTCAGGAAAAGACTGCAACACTTTAAGAGTTCAGTATAATTGTTGGAGAAACTCCAGGTGTCATTCCCTGTTTATTAGGACTGCCGTTAGCACTGGAGGATTCCTTGCAGATCCCTTGCACGCCTTGCGACATGTGGTTGGATTAATAAATAAACCACATCCCGTTCTTGGTTTAAGAAAGAATGTGAACAGTTAGAAACTCTGCCTGCATGTTTACAAAGCTGCGGAGTCACAGAGCTCAAAGAATCAGTGTTGTTAGTTCTTCTACATTATTGTGATTTATCAAAATATCAGACATTCATGGTCCCCAGAGGATGAATCCCACAGACCGTTTGTAATTCAGCAGAAATTTGGTTTGATTACTGATCACAATCTGAAACTTCCAACATTCATGTTTGTGCAGGAGATGGTTGAACACATACACAACATATCTGACTGAACTTGTCTAACAGACTTTGTTTGTTTGAAAAGCTGATCTCATGTGCACTGGGATTATGTTTGGGTTTCGGTCACACTCAAGAGGCTAAACTAGACACGAGGAAGTGAAAGAGCCCAATCTGAACAGCACTGAGCTTCCTCTTGTGTTTCTAAGTATAGGCTGCGACATTTATATGCACCAGACTCAGAGGGGGAGGAGACAGTCGCAGTACAATATTTCTTTACAGCGGGATTGGCGGCTGTGTTGGCTGCTCTGGCTGAGGTCCAAAGTCCACAAAGGTTATGATTTTTTCTGCTGAATCGAAGATAACAAGCTACACAGTGAAACGAGTACAATTGATTGTTCTGGGCTTGTAATGTGACACATAATGTGTACGTCATATTCCCATAACAATTAAAAACATGGAGGAACTCCTTTCCCACCTGTTATACTTTGCTTATTTTATTACATCAGAGACCAGGTTCAATTATCATCTCAAGAATATACTTAAAGGATCAGTAAGTAAAAGTACCCATTATTCTAAATAACACATTGTAATGTCATGATGCAGAAACACCACAAGACTGTATTCACATGATGGCCATTTTCCTTTTATGTCATGTGGGAAGTTCAACTGTTGTACTGCTGTTCGAGGTAACATTAGCATTCGACCCCTTCCTCAGTTTCAGGACATACTACCAGGTTTAAACAAATGTGTTTAAGATATGACCTGGTATTTTACAGCCATTTCATTCCTATTGTGTCATCACCTTCATCTTCATCCTCCTGAAATGTATGCAAATAAGTGTAAAGCTAAATTGAAATGCTATTGTCCGCTAATTAATCAGGAAAGCAAAATTATTTATTGACGCTCACAGAAACTGTGACACAGAAAATGTCAAACTGAGCAGACAACCAAGACTGAACTCAAACTAACATGAGAAGGGGAGGAGGTGCAGGCGGAGACACTCAGGTGAGGAGACGCTCAGGTGAGGAGACGCTCAGGTGAGGAGAATGAGGTGATGAAACAGGAGAGCAACAAAGGAACTGATGGGCTGGGCTCATGAGGTTGATGCAAGGCAGGCGTACATCCAAGTGCTGAGAGGCCGGCACCTTAAGGCAGGGAGACCACGCCCACATAATGTACACACACACACGCACGCACACACACACACACACACACACACAGTATTACGCAATTCATCCATGTCATTCCTATTGTGCGATAAAACACTGTCACCTTCATCTTCATCCTTCGGAAATGTGTATAAATATGTGTAAAGCTAAATTTAAATGCTACTGTCTGCTAATTAATCAGAAAAGCAGAATTATTTATTGACACCCAGAAACTGTGACACAGAAAATGTCAAACTGAGCAGACAACCAAGACTGAACTCAAACTAACATGAGGAGGGGAGGAGGTGCAGGCGGAGACGCTCAGGTGAGGAGACACTCAGGTGAGGAGACGCTCAGATGAGGAGATGCTCAGGTGAGGAGACACTCAGGTGAGGAGACGCTCAGGTGAGATGCTCAGATGAGGAGAATGAGGTCATGAAACAGGAGAGCAGTAAATAAATGATGGGCCGGGCTAATGAGGCATAATGTGCGCACACACACACACACACACACACACACACACAACTGCACTCTTACAGAATTTCTTGGGTGTAATCCATCTGATCATCTGCTGCCAGATATCCTCTTGATTTCAACATTTTGTTTCAGTGATGTCAGTGAAGTCAGTTGTGCACAGAACGAAGTCCCCACAGTCTTTTTTAAGAGAGCTCACACAAAATGTTTTGAGTAGCAAAAATGGACTAGAACTAACACTTCATTGTTCTCTGGAATCACAAAAAATTAACCTTACACTTTGAACTTTAAACCTTTTGACGTCTTCTAAAAAATGTTACCTTCTCTTTCATTATGTGGCCACTTCTGACTAAATCCTCATGTTGGTTGTCTTTAAATGAGGAGAAGTGTCAAGGCAGGACTCGTCAGTTTAATGTGATGTGAGATTGATAGACATGTGTATTTTATATATCTTATGTAACTGGATTTATCACTTGTGATTCTGTCTCAACTGATTTATTCTGCTTCTTAGTCATGTTCCTGTATGTGTTGGGTGTCTTTACATTTCCTCCTTTTGTGTGATTTCCTTCCCTGTTTTCATTTGTTTCATCAGCCCTGGCATATTTATTTAGACTTATATGTTGTTTATAGTCTGTGCGAACCCTGTTATTTTTGTCAGTTCATTCTCTGTTATTCCCCTTAGTCCGTTTCCTGATTTGTTTGGATTTACACTTCATGTTTGTTTTTTTTTTTGTTTTTTTTTTTCCCCCAGCTTTCGTTAAATAAAGCCCCCTTTATCTTCCTGCCTGCCTCCTGAGTGACTTGTATTTGGGTCCTTTTGGGTCCTATTTTTTGTTTCTAATTGGTTTTGAATAAAATCATTGCAAGGGAGCAGAGCAATGTAAATGTTATCAGTGAGAGTTTAAACCTTCAAACAGACCTACGAGGTGGATGAGTGTGCTGCCTATTAATGAGGAATACTGAGACACCTGGAACAGGGATGGAAATGGATAGACTGTGGGGGAATTCAGTTAGTAGCTCTACTATTAATATGTGAAGTTGGTCTAATTTCCAATAATTTCATTGCACCTGTTGACACAAGCCCTAAAAGACAACATCCACCCAGACACAGTCTGTTCACCCTGCTGCCATCTGACTAAAGATACAGACGCATCTGCTGCTGTACCACCAGACTACACAGCAGCTCCACTCCTCAAACTGTGTGATTCCACCAGACTACACAGCAGCTTCACTCCTCAAACTGTGTGATTCCACCAAACTACACAGCAGCTTCACTCCTCAAACTGTGAGACTCCACCAGACTACACAGCAGCTTCACTCCTCAGGCTGTGAGAGTCAATAACACTCCATCATAAAAAACAGTTTTTCTTGTGTAGCATAAAGGGACTACAACATACATTTTATTCTGGCTCTGATATTGATCGTTTCTCTGATTGTCAGACTCACTGCTTTTGTTTTAATCTGATTGTCAATAAAATTATGGAATTAAAACAAAAGTTGTACTTTGTCTCCGATGCAGCATTTAATATGCAAAATAACTAAGTACTCAAAAGTCATATTTGGGTAAAAGTTTGAAGCTAGAAAGGTGGCAGGGTCTGCCACATATAAACATATGTATAAGTATGAATCTGTGCTGTCATTTAAGATCAGTGCATTTATTCAGTCATGAAAAAAAGCGTTTCTTCATTTAGTTTGTTGAGGCAGAAAAAGATATTTCCCTTCTGATTCTTCACCAAGATACATAGTGCACATTTTAAGTATTTGATATTAAATGAACTTAAGTACATTTTTTCTAGAAATGTGCTTTTGATATTTGACTGTCAAAAGTACAAGTAGATTACAAATACATTTACATGTATGTATATATATATATATATACTGTAATTGGATCTGATATGCAGCATTTTTCTAATGTTCAGAATGTTCAGATTGCTGATAAAATTAATCAATGAAAAATGACTTTGTTTCTGATGCAGGAGTAAAGGTAGAAAGGTGGCAGGGTCCGTCACTCTGTGTTGTCCTTTCAGACCAGTTTGTTTATTCAGTCATGAAAACAAAGACAGTTTCCTTATTAGAGATCTGCTGATTAACATTCCTCACCAACACTACAGATTGCACCTTTAATGAGGAGTCCACATAAGGTGACGCAATACTGAGGTCTCTGAAGACTGACGTCAGAGGGGCGGAGTCGGCTCATGCACCCCCTCTCAGTGAATCAGCAGGAGGAGGAAATACACTGTACGAGGATTTGTCACCTGTATCCGCCACTACAAACACCGATTTGGATAGTGAAGTATATATATGGGTCTAATGGAGCTGCTGGTCACACTCAAACCTGTCCGGCTGCAGCATGACGCGGGTCAGTCTGCAGATGGTAAACGTGGTCCTGACTCTCACACAGCTCTCTGTCTTGCTCCAGTCTGCACGTCGCCTCACGTGTTTTTGTCTCTTTGTTTTGCAGCTCTTTCTCGGCTCGCTGCTGATGCTCAGCGACCCCACGGTCCCCAAATGCGTCACCGAGGATGGCCTGAATAAACTGGTCGAGGAGTTTCAGACGAAGTACCTGGACAAGAAGGTTTCTGTCCACCAGCCGGACAACAGGACCTGCAAGCAGGCCGCCGAGGAGATGCAAGGCGCCGAAAACAACCGCTCCGTCTCCCCGTGGAGGTACAGGTAGGCGACCACACGCTGCTACGGAGACCGCGATGGGACAGAAAGACGCTCCGATATCTTGTGAGCAGAAATCACTGTCTGTCACAGCAGCGGAGGAGGAAGGAGAACTTAAACTAGTTATACATCACTTTGATTCAACTGAAAGTCACCAGCTTGAATAGTACTTGAAGTTTAAAAGTTAAGTTAGCTTTTAAAAGTTTTAAAGTAACTGTAACTTAACCAAAATGTGTCTGTTTGACGTCATGAGACTCAACGATCCATCTCTGTGGTGCGTTCAGGAACAGCTGGGACAAATCCTACTGATTCTACCTTTAACTTTGATAGTCTTTGAATTCTATTAATTTGACGTGAGCTTCAGTTAGCTTTGAGCACAAATGTCCTTCAGAGGGAGACTTTTTACTCTGATACTCTGAGTCCATGTCAGAGCCTGAACTCTGTTACTGTGCTGGAGGAAACAAGATGGATCAGAACTTTTACTTTTACTAGTATTTTTTAACACACTTCTACTGGAGGTCTACTGGAGTCTACGTTCATTTGTCCAGTGTTCAAATACGTCACAGGTCTTTGAATTTAAATACTGTTTGGATATGTGATTTACAGTTTCTAAACTTTCAGATTAAAACATAAAACTTTAAGTCTATTTGATCCTAATATTTTGAAAAACAATTGGAATTAAAGTTTCTAAACTTAAAAAGATTAAAACTTTGGATTTATCCTTTAAATAGAACTTAGCTGTTGATAAACTCATCAGCTCCACTTGTTTATTATCTGGGTTCAGTTTTGGTGTTTGGTTGTCACATAGAGGAGATTTGTCCTGTTAATATCTAAAGGTGGCAGATTCACTGATCAGTCCGGAGCTTGTGTATTGATCGCTTTGCGTTCTGTCTGGCTGTCTCCCATCAGATTAAATGAGGATGTTAACAGGATCCCTCCCACAATCCCCTTTGCAGAGTGCATTTGTGAGGGTTGCATCATCGACAAGCAGGAAAACATGAGCTACAACTCCAGAGCTGTGCACGCCTGGCTGAGGATCCACTGGAAGACAGGAAAGTGCTCCAACAACAAATACAAAGTGAAAAAGGATTTTATCAAAGTCCCTGTTGGCTGCACTTGTGTTGTGCCAAATTACACAAAATGATCACAGTGTAATCGCTCAGCACGCTCACACCGGTGCTGACCTTTTACATTTTTTCTCTTAATTAACCAAGTTAGCAAAATAATCCATCTTGTAGCCTGCTAGTTTAGCTTGCATAACGTAAATTGATCTGTTTCTATGTGATCTGTCACAGTTTATGGTTTCTTTGGGGAAAACAGATCAAAACATTCTGCTAATCACTGATTTGAGAATTTTTTTATTTTTTTTTTACAAACGTAGGTAAAAAAGCTGCCTCATAGACTGTTGAAGTGAAACTAAAACTTGGGTTCCAGAAGAAAAAACTCATTTAAGATCATGTTGCGCTTATTTACACGCAGTGAAGGATGATGTCGGACAATGGAACACTTTGGTCCAGACAGAAATATATAAAGAAAGAAATATTAAACCAATTGCTCTGAAAATATGCAAAGACATTTAAAAACGTGCTGATTTTATAGATCCTACATTGTAGTAAAAATTCTATTTAATTATTTAACAGATTGCAGCAGGATTTTATTGATCACTTCACTTTCTATCTTGTGTCTGACCAAAGTTCCAAAGCTCCGGCAGAAATCTGGTGACACAAATGTATTTATAAAAAATATAAAAGCTTCTCAGCTTATCATTTCAGCACAACTGAAACCATGTAACCTCAGTGAGCAGAAGCTTTCAGCTATAAGCAACAAAACGCTGCACTGTTTAACTTTGAGAGCAGTAGTTTGCACGTACTGATTAATGTGAAATGATGTTTATGTCTTTATATGTTCAGAAATGCCACATTGACAAGCAGCAAGAAGTGAACAGTTAAAGGAATAGTTTGACATTTTGAGTATTTATTTGTGGAGAGTTAGATGAGAAGATTAATTTGTTCATGTTTCCGCAGCCAGCAGACGTTTGACTTAGCTGAGCATATTTTCTGATGGGCAAAGGTTAATGTAGTGGTTAGTAGTTCTCAGGCTGAGTAAATGTTCTTAGCTTGCTAAATATTAATTAAATGCTTTAATCATAAAAGAAAGAGAACACCGTAGTGTAAAATGGTATTTCGTCAGTAGTTTCAGTAAACAGATGGAAAGTGTTATAATCACTCTCTCTGGTTTTCTTGTAAGACCCGCCCTACTCTGCCTCTGATTGGCTCGTCAGTTTCATGTGACAAAAGCCTTGACAGATTTTCTGTCCTGGTATTCCATGTTGAATACATCTAGCATGTTTTTGCACGAGAGACATGGAAGAGTTTAACTGATAGATGATGTATTATTCTCCAATAACATTGTTGAATAAGGACATTTTGTGCTGGACAAACAGAGGGAGGAGAGGGACATAAACAATATACTGTTAAATCAGACCACAGGGATTTGTTTTCTAAATGTATGTTCAACAAATGGCCAGTGGTGGAGATGATACAGCAGATTTTCTTCTTTAGTTTCCTCAGAAAACACACCGACCACAGCTTTTTGTCTTATCAGAAGCGCACAAAAAACAGATTTAACCAGAGACAGTTTGAGTCCAGTGTTGAGAACGCAACCGACGAAAGGAACTAATCGGCCACCAATGTGGTGGGAACCATGATAACACCATTACCAGTCTTTATGTTAAACTAAGCATCATTGTAACTTGACATTTAACTAGTGCTGGGCAATATATACGACACATATAGTAATCGTGATGTGAGATATCGTCATATCTAAAGCAGCATCACCAAACTGTTCTTCTTGTTCTGATCCTTGTCTTAACACACTTAGTCATTATATTCACATTACAGATGATTATTTAATATTTTGTTAAAGTACCAATACTTACCTTGCAATACTGTTGCGCGATCTGGACAAAAACTATTGCAACATAATTTTAAAGCCATACAGCTCAGCGCTACTGTTAACTGATAAACGTGAGACTGCTATCGATTACCTCATCTAACACTTAAGCAAGTGAACTTGTGTTGAAGTGTATTTCTCAAAATGTCAAACTATTTTTGTAAAAAAGGACAGTATTAGGCACAAATGCATATTTTGTACAACTTACACACTTACATTTATTCTTAAACCTCAACGTGATGAAGTTAAAACTCTAAAGCATCAAAGTATTAAAGCTAGTTGCATTTTTGTTCTCTGTTTTTAATGTGAAATAAGCCTTTTTAGGCTAAACGTGAAGATTCCTACAGTTTTTTATTGATTTTAATTATTTTATTTTATTTATATGGTATTTTTGTTGTGATCAAAGGTAATGTGTATTTGATCACTGAAGGGGCCAGTGAACTAAGTTGTATATGTTTTAAAATTCATTTGGCAAAACTGTAACAATCGTGGACAGAGGTGGCTTCCGACTCTGTAAGGACACTCCCACACTCTGTAAGGACACTCACACACTACGTAAGGACACTCACACACTATGCAAGGACACTCCCACACTCTGTAAGGACACTCCCACACTCTGTAAGGACACTCACACACTATGTAAGGACACTCACACACTATGCAAGGACACTCACACACTATGCAAGGACACTCACACACTCTGTAAGGACACTCCCACACTCTGTAAGGACACTCACACACTATGCAAGGACACTCACACACTCTGTAAGGACACTATCACACTCTGTAAGGACACTCCCACACTCTGCAAAAGCCTGCGACTCCCCTCTAGTTAGTTCGAACTGAGGGAGCTTCTTGGCTGGAAAGTAAGACGTCTTCAATAAACTGAAACTGGTCCAGTTGCCTATTATACAGCACTAAGAATATGAATGTTGACCTCTGCTGGATAAAAGGTGTAATACACCCCAGGGGGATAAATGTGACTAGTTCATCCACTAGTGTAGATGTTTTATCATGTCTTTCACTGTAGGATATTTTATGCCGTTAAAGGTTGTTTAGCTTTGTTTTGTAACCTTCGATGCTGAGGAGACTCGGGGATAAATCCTCTCATATGAGACAGTCAAACTCTCAGATTTGTAACAACGTGGCCCTCGACTGCCCCACTGAAGTCATTTAAACCAGGCTCTTTGTTTTGTTCTTGTGTGCTGCTGCTTGTCTCATATTTGTTCAGCTCTCTCCATGTTATTATTCATTTGCAACTATGCACTTTTTAAACTATTTACACACAAAATTAAAGAGTGCGTTTGAGTCTTTTGTCCTGTTCTGTTTTTTTTTGTACAGCAGCTTATTTCTTATTTTATCTCTATATTTTGAAAAACAATTGGAATTAAAGGGATTTATATAAATTATAGTCATGTAAACTTTTAGTTTTTGGTTGATTCTGGCGGCACCTTGAGGACAAAAGGTGACAAACCACCAGATTACTGAGCAGCTTCTGTCCCGGGGCTGGCAGACTTCAACCGACCCTGTGACGGGCTTTAAAAATAACACTTTAACTCAAAACGAAAGAGTCGATGTTCTCACTGATGGCTTCGTTTGCTTTTGTGGGTCATATAGAAACTTTAATGTTAAATTGAGACTGTTTCAGAAGCAGGTAGAAGATCCTCGTGGTACGTTAAATCACTGAGATCATGAATAGATCCAAAGCACTGATAGTTACATGATCAAAGCATTTAATATTTGCTGATAGTTGATGACATTGTGGCTCCCTTTAAAGTATTCTGAATGAGGTATTTGTACTTGATGTTTGTGTTGTACCCGTGGATTCCTGATGAAACTTAAAAATGTGATGTCATGTTTTCCACGTGGTCTGTTTGTTTGTTGGATGATTTCTCAGCAAGATCGCACAAAAACTACTCAATGGACTTCCACAAGACATTGGTCTCAATTAAGACCCCCTTAATTTCAGGTGTGGATCCAGATAAAGCAATGAGTCCAACTTTAACATAGCATTAACATGGCATTTTTCAACATTTTTGGGATCTTGATGGAAAAAAATCACAAGTATTTAGGTGGCTGGAAACTATGAGTGAGTACAGCAGTGATCTGTTGGGGCCTTGGCAGAGGTATGCACTCTACTGAGTGCCATTCTTGTTCTTGGTCTTACATTGATTTGGGGGATAATTGTGCTCAAAGTTGTTGAACTACTGCTCCCATAATTTGGGGGATGTAAACTGTGAATTATGTCATGTACTTCTGTATGTTATTTACTGTAGGTTACAACTGGACCAATATTAAAGTGAAACTCTTGCCAAAAAGCAACCGAGTCTTTATTTGTGATTGAATGTTGTCATTATAATATAGCATCAAAATTCCTATTTTTAAAACAGTAAGAAGGCTCGACACAACATGAAACTTTGCTCGTAGTATCACCAGGGTCTCTACACATGAACACGAGCTTAGAAAACTTTTTCGATCCCCGAGTGCGACCTCAGCAGGAGAGTAATGATGGACCTCCGATCGACTGTTTTTGTCTGCCATGATGGCAGTGCGCCGGAGATCCAGCTCCTACGGTGAGTGGTTCAAAAACGAAACCTCTTTCGTTGTAATTATGCTTTTACACAAATTTTTAACTCATATTCAATTCCAAATAAAGCCTCGTTTGCTTTTTGGCGAGAGTTTCACTTTAATTTTAGCATTTGTTAAATTTTTGACCTTTAAAGTCAGCTGAATAAGGTTTTAGTATTTCACGTTTGGACTGCACACATGGGTTTACACAGAGCTGGAACTGATTTACTGATATGTAATGAACAACTTTAAAATGTGATGATTCTCAGTCAAGTTCTGGACTCATGGAGCATCTTTTTATTCTGTGAATTCTATAAAGCAGATTAATGGGCGTTTATACACAAAGATTAGCCCGGATCATTGTAGCCCGATGAACCTTTGTAGCACATGAGTGTGGAAATCTGCACAGGAAGTTTCTACACAGTTAAAGAAAGATTAAACCCAAATGTAGCAGACAATAACTTTTATTTTCATGATTACTGTAGCATGAACACAGGAACACTGGTGAGGTCTATAACGTACATGTCATCGACCAAAGGAACTAAACTCCCAGAGGGCCCAGACAGAAGTTATGTTCCGTCAGGGCACAATAATTACTATTGTTCACCCAGACAGACATCTCCAGCATAACTTATGATTTGACGCTCATCTCGGCAGGACGTCACTTGTCTCAGTCGCCACAAATTACGTCTGTTTCTGAAGTAAAGCATCTGAATCACCCCACAAACCTGCCACACCAACAATGTTTTAATAGTCGTATCAACGATGCTCATCCAAGTATTTATGTTTTTAATCAAAGCGTTGACATTTTTACATTCTGTACAATATGAAACATTGTGTGTCTTAGCTGTAACAACATTGAAAAGTAACATAAAGACAGCAATGATTCAGAACGGATGCATTCATTTGTTTTTCGGTCATTTGTTACACATGAACTGAGCAGAACACTGTGAGGTCTTCACCAAGTCGGTTTTGCCTCATTGATCAGTTGCAGTGTATAAAATGCCCACTTGGTGTCTCTGCATGACAGCAGGAGGGAAAACATGCAGTGAGCCGCTCAGCATGAGTCGGCTGAGGTCAACGAGACGGAAAACAAAATGAGGAAACTATTTATGTTACACCACTGTACAGTTGTTGAACTATCAGTCTGTGATTATCTCTGGTATACACACACTGAATGGTGTAAACTTCATTTATATACAAGTGCTTCCCTAAACCAAAATGGTTGCAGGTCTTAGATTTCTGTGTCCAGGAGACAAAAAATGCTCGTGTTTCACTGTCTTTTTTTTTTTTATTTGGCTCTCATCACAATAGATAACAAAAGATGAATGTTAATCTTTTGTTATGTGAGCCGAATAAAAAAGGAAATGCGAGAGTTCTGTCCTTGATTGACTCCGAAATCTGAGATTTCCAACCCATTCAAATATTTTTGGGAAAATGCCCGCTGGAGACTGGATTCAGCTGGAGAATCCCATTGTTGAGGCGTTATCTCATTTTCCAGTTCAGAGTTGTAAAGTGCTTTATACATTAAGACATAGATACATTCATTGAACCATCACAGACAATGCAGACATGGAACCGAGGCAGGAAGACTGGTGATAGAAGTTGGAAAAGCACCAATTTAAAATGACATTTGACTCTAAAAATACCATGTGGAGAAAATACTCCTCTGTTAATCTAATTTTTCTAAATCTTGTTTATCTGCAATAAGAGGAAAAGCAGCAGTACTAGCAGGTGAGGAATATATGAAAAATACATAATTTACACTTTATAGAAAGGTTGCAAACACATAGATGTTCAAGTAATGCATAACAAACATGAGGATTTACTTCACCTGTTCAATGATTACGAAAAGGTAAAGTCAACATGTGATTACAGTCAATAGATCATCAGTAAATTAATGTTTCTACTCAGTCACATTGTACATCAATTTATTGTATTTACCATCAAATCAAATTAAACCAATTTACACACAGAAGAAGAAGCAGCTCTCATGGAAGTACAAAGTGTTTCTGATCTTTGGAAAAAAATCTCCACCAAGTTCATGAGCGATGCGGTTAATGTGCGTAGGTCAGCTCCTCCAAACACTGAGTGTAAAAAGTAAACATAGCAACCTTATGTTAGCTAAACTGAGTGAGCCACTGATACAGGGTCAGATCTGTTCGGGAGAGGAGTAAAGGCACTGACACAGGGTCAGATCTGTTCGGGAGAGGAGTAAAGCTGCTGAGACAGACCCAGGGTCAGATCTGTTCAGGAGAGGAGTAAAGGCACTGACACAGGGTCAGATCTGTTCAGGAGAGGAGTAAAGCTGCTGACACAGACCCAGGGTCAGATCTGTTCAGGAGAGGAGTAAAGGCACTGACACAGGGTCAGATCTGTTCAGGAGAGGAGTAAAGCTGCTGAGACAGACCCACAGACTTGTGACTTTTTCATATAATTCTGATTGTTTTCTCACAATTACGTGTTTTTTTCCCCCTCAAAATTATCACTTTTTTCAATATTGTGTTTTTTTCAGAATTATGTCTTTAATCTCAAAATTAAAGTCTGAGAAAAAAAAACCTCTGGTCGTCTTCGGTAGCTCCGCGACTCTGTAACAACTGAGAAAGCAGTTCTGTGCAGCAGCGAGGCCACAAGCTGAAACATGTTGGCTTGTAGATAAAGTTGCTCTTTGTACTACAAGTGTCACCAGAGTGTTGACGTCTTCTCTCTATGTGCAGCTTTAGTCCTCGGCTTCTACATTATGTTCAGGTCAACACACCCTGTACTTTACTTACAGGCATCAAATGTTTGAATACTAAACAGAGATAAGGCACCAATCAGTCAGCATCCTGAAAGACATATTGTTACCATGTTTACTGTACTCCTGCTTTTACTTTAGTCCTACAGAGCAACACTGCTGATCTGTGACGTGTCTCAACGCGTCTCAGAGTTTCTCTGCCGCATCATGATTACTGCTGGAGAACAAACCTGTAGAAAACATGAATGGCACGGAGCCATGTGGGCTCATACAACCGCCTGTTTCATTAAGACTGTAAAACCAGGCAAACATCCAGTCTCATTGTTTCCGAACCAAGTGATTTGACAACCTTGGACAAATATTAATCCTGCCGTCACTCCTTTTACCTCAGCAGCCTTCAAGGACAGAGCTTCTCAAGTTTTAACTGGCTGTGGTGAAGTGTTCTGTTTATCACTGTAAAAATCTGACAGGAGTCAGGATGAAATCCCTCAAAACACAGAATTAACCTTGTAAAAGGAACTGAGGAAATTCATTCCTGGTGTCAATATGTTAGTCCATCTTTAGCTGTCATGTGTTCGATCAGCAGTATGGACCTGGTTTTATAAAGTCTTTCCAGTCCCTCACACGATCAGTGTGTTCATGTGTGGTGGTGGCTACCAGCCTGGAGTAAGCACAGCGACTGTACGGCACCGGAAACACGTTAAAATATCCCCCGTTCGGGGGGTCGGTGGGGTTGATGCCCAAGTGCTTCAAACACAACCCCAAAGACACGTCTTCAATGTAAATAGGTTTGATGTGTCTGGACGCCTCCACCAGCTTTTTAGGGAGATCCAAAGACAGAACATAGCCCAGACCCAAAGGATAGGGTGGGTACTGTGGGTTAGAGTAAAGCTCCTCAGGTACGTACCACTTAGAACTTTTATCTCTGAGGACTTCAGCGTTTCTCGCTACAAGTCCAGTCATGTAGTTTGTCTTTGGAGCATTTAACAACATCTTGACGAGGTTGGACAAATTCAAAAACATGTCCGAGTCAATCTTCATGGCATAAGAGGCGCCGGAGCAGTGGGAGTCCAGCCACTCCAGCATCACCATGGTCTTGATGGTGAGGTTCTTGTAGCAGTCCAGGAAGTCGCTCTGGATCAGGTCTCGGTGCTCTTTGCTCTCCTGCAGCAGCTGCTCTTGGATCTGCTCTGCTCCCTCTCCGGTCTGCAGCCCCAGCAGGAAGAACAGCTTCACCACTTTGTCCAGAACCAGGCTCTCACCTCCCCAGGTGCTGCGGACCACGTCCCGGTGAGCCCTGTTGTGGGGCGCCACAGGAACCATCAGAACCAGGAAAGGCTTCTGCTGCTCGCAGGTCTTTGGCTCGTTTATAACAAAGTGGTACTCCCAGGGGTATTCCACTAAATACGGTCCTGGAGATTTATAAGGAACTGGTGCTGGTGGCTCAGCTTCCTGCTGGGTCACCTTCGGTGATGTGATGTTGTCAGAACGAGGGAATGTGGAGGAGCCGGTTGCGCTGTTGAGGGAATCCGTCGAGGGGGAGATGACATCTTGTTTTTTAAATGAAGTCAACCATTTAGGGTTCCAGTCAGGTTTCATCTCCTTTAAATCCGTGCTGTAAAAAAACAGAACTGCTCCCAACACCAGGATGAAGAAGAGGCAGTGACGCCGTGAGCAGATACACCTTCTGCTGCTTTCTGCCGGCGTCACACCGTCCACTGTGTCCTGGCTGAGAGGAGAAGGACGCAAATCAGTAACACAGCCATCGTGTTATTATTAGTAGTAAATTAAACTTTAAAGAAGACGATGATGCTTTGCTAATGATTAACAGTACCTTCCTTCCTTCCTTCCTTCCTTGTTCTCTGCTTTCTCGCACGACAGAATTGATTCATGAATACAGATGATAATATTTAAAATGTTTACATACCATTGTCTTCCTTTAGCAAAGCCAGTTTTCAGCATGTTGACACACGCCCGTCTATAGATTTGGGTTGTCGTCCTTGTAGGTATTTTAACAACTTATTGCTCCACAGAAAAAAATCATGTCAGCTGTTCAGTTACAGACACGAGAGACTGTCACCGCTCTGTGACGACCCGACACAAGAACATTATGTTAGTCCTGAGTTTACCTGTCTCTATAACATGCTCTGCCATTTGTGCGACTCTGGTTCCTCCCTCTATGCAGTAACCATGGCACTGTGTCCGTTCCTTACCTGAGGTGGAGCCACACCTTTGTTTGCACCACCCCTTGAGTTTGCACAAGTGTTGTTTTTGCCTCAAAGCCAATGAAAAACTAGAAATCCTCCAGAGGCTTTGTACACAGCTGTGACAAGCTGAGCAGGAGCTCCTTTATCACAGTGAATCACAGTGTGTGTGTGTGTGTGCTGACAGAGATGAGTGTGTGTGTAACAGCCAATGAGAAAGACTTATATGGACTTTGACGCATGAACCTGATGATATTTTGTTGGACTTGCAGAACTGTTGCAGTGTATTTTATGTGCAGTCATAATAATAATCTGCTAAATGTACTTTACTCTCTACATGTGCTCACTTCTCCAGTTTATCTTTACAGCTTCAGTTCACCACAAAAGTTATCTGACATCACTTTCCAGTTGGAGCAGGTCTGGATCATACGCTTATTACTCTTAACTTTAATTAATATTGTTTAATGTATAGAGACCCAGAGCAGAAACAGTGGAGAGGAAAAAGAACTGTGAGAAAATCTTGTATTTACTAGTTTTTTGTGTGTTTTTATTTCCATAATGTTGTTTATTTGTTCCAACAATGAGTCAAACCACCAACACACACAGATCTACTATAGTAACTACATGTCAAATAAATGTAGCAGTAAAAAGTTGAATATTTGCCTCCAAGTTTGAATGGATTTGAAATATAAATTAAAGCAGTGAAGTGCAAATACCCTTTGAGTAGATGTACATAGTTAAATTCAATCACTGTGTTGTGATTCGAGCTTTGGTGTTCAGTCTGGATGTGTGTGCGTGTTCGTGCATGTGTGTCTCAGACAGACACCTGTTATCCCGCCCTGCGTATTTACAAAGACCAAATACAGAGACGTCGTCTCACTGACTGTTCTTTCACATTACTGCAGCTGTCAGAATGGCTGATTTAATGTAATAACATTATGTATTAATACTTCACCTGTGGCCGAGGTGACGGCCATGTTGGTGACGATGTAGCTCATGTGTTAGCTCAACACAATTCTAAAGGGATAAAGAAATAGAGCTGAGGAGACGACTTAGTTTTGGAGGCTGACTGAAGATAGCATCGTCCTGGTTCCCTCCACAGAAAGAGAATTAATTAATTAATTACTGAGAATCTCTGCGTCAAACACAAGTTTATGATCCTTACAGTTTCTGTTCATCAGATAATCACCACAGTTTTTATTTCCTTTTAAATGTGTCCCTGTTGTTTGTTTTTTAGTCTACCTGGACAAACGACCTGCTTTATGTTGAGTGAAACCTGTCTGCAATAAGAAAAACGTCCTCAGAGTTACTGCTGGACGTGTTATTTGCGAGTCAAATCGTACAAACTCTCCAAGTTTGCTTTTTAAAAAAGTTTTGTCCCATTTCCATTTCTAAATGTTCATGATTGTGTTATCAAAAGTTGGAGCCAAGTGAATGTTATTTTGCTGTTCCAGTTAATTTCCAGGTCAGGAGCATGCACAGAGCTGTCGAGTGCTTCCTCGTCAAACTGGTATTTCTCTTTTGTACAGCTTCCTGTGCAGAGAAGTGATGATGTTCAAACAGGAGGAACCGTTGGCAGAAAGTTAGAAAACACCCTGTTGTCTCAAATATCCCGGTATGTTGCAGGATTAAGGTCCTTCACCTGAACCTATTAAGCCTTCCTCACACCTGCTGTGGAACCCGGACGAGCTGTATTTGTGTTTGCAAATCGTCATGAGCTGTGTGAAAATGATCCATCACCACCTGACAGCAGCTCGCCCTGTAAACACACACGAGTCGTTTTTTGCAAATCTTTGGTAAAGGACACCTTCATGCTTTAAATGTTGAAACAACATTATTTGTTTTTCTAATTTTTAGCACGGTTTGTGTGCGTCATGTGTTTCTAGGCAGACTCTTCAGGTCCTGTTGGCTTAGTTTGATAAAACCTTTTGTTTATGTTAATTCAGCTGTATTTTAATGTTCTTTTTCTTGTTTCTCGGGCAGAATAAAACAGTTTTATAGATGCATTGTTCGATGTAGCCTCCTGTGTGTGTACTGTTTAAAGTTTTATTATTATGTCAGATCGAAACATTGTGATGAACCACAACATAATAATATATAATCCTCTGATGTCAGTCTTAGGGTGGTTAATGAAAGTATGGAGGTAAATGAGGCCACAAGTCAAAGTAAAATAACACAGCTGATGACTGATTAGCTGCTGTTTGACTTCCAAGCTAACGTCACCTATTGATTATATCCAGTAAATTTTACCTCTGGGTTTAAATCATATGGTTCAAAATATGTGTTGATGTTTTATAGTTAATTTACACCTTTGCTGTTGTCTTGTGTAACAATATAGAACTGTAATGTTAGCTAGGAAGAGGCTGATTGCTAACGTAAACATTTCTCATACCCGTTAGCTAATGTTAGCGTCCAAGTGGTTGGAAGTGGTTAAATGCTAACTTACACTGAAGGTAAAATGGCCAACATGTAAATATCGTCCTTTGTTGCTATCATTTACACATTAATTTCTATTTTCTATTATAGATCTTATTTGGGTGTTGGTTTAAAAAACAATTTTGACAGATTTATAGCAATTTCTGGGCTGAAGAACATGAAACCAACCTGACAACACAGACCCCGTCTCAGATTGGCATCACAATCTTTCTTGCTCTTTCTTCACAAATACAAGGGTTAAACCGCATCACGTTAAACATTAACTACAACTGTCTAACGGGGGATCTTGTGCCCTGGTTTTTATGTTTATCATTGTGTGAGCTGAGTTTAGGTGAAAATTCCACGGTGTCGTGTTGACCCTGCTGCAAACATTACAAAGTTTGTTTGAACTCAGTCATTTATTACACAGTTTGTAATCGGACGGATGATAACTGGATAAAATGGAAATATAGAATTTGCAATATAACATTATCATGGAGATGTACATGATTGTGTGTGTTTAGGTGGATGTAGGTGGTGCTCCCATAGGGCCAACAACACTGTTAAAAATTAACAAATTACCTAAAGTTCACATGTGATGCAGGGGTTTCCACCTCTGGAGGCGTTTCCTTATCTCCAGGTTGTGCCATGAATCCTTCTCCTTTGACAATACGGTACCTGAGTTATCTCAGCCGTTACTTCACTTTAAAGCACAAAATGTTTCAATACTACAGAAATAATTCACCGTTCAGACAACATCATTAGAGGACGGGTGAGGAGCAAAGACAGTTCAGTCCTCACTGGTAGTAGAAGTCCTTTCTTACTGATCAGCAGTATGGACCTGGTTTTATAAAGTCTTTCCAGTCCCTCACACGATCAGTGTGTTCATGTGTGGTGGTGGCTACCAGCCTGGAGTAAGCACAGCGACTGTACGGCACCGGAAAGACATGAAACCAACCCCCGTTCGGGGGGTCGGCGGGGTCGATGCCCAAGTGCTGCATGCAAAACCCCAAAAACACGTCCTCAATGTAAATAGGTTTGATGTGTCTGGACGCCTCCACCAGCTTTTTAGGGAGATCCAAAGACAGAATGTAGCCCAGACCCAAAGGATAGGGTGGGTACTGTGGGTTAGAGTAAAGCTCCTCAGGTACGTACCACTTAGAACTTTTATCTCTGAGGACTTCAGCGTTTCTCGCTACAAGTCCAGTCATGTAGTTTGTCTTTGGAGCATTTAACAACATCTTGACGAGGTTGGACAAATTCAAAAACATGTCCGAGTCAATCTTCATGGCATAAGAGGCGCCGGAGCAGTGGGAGTCCAGCCACTCCAGCATCACCATGGTCTTGATGGTGAGGTTCTTGTAGCAGTCCAGGAAGTCGCTCTGGATCAGGTCTCGGTGCTCTTTGCTCTCCTGCAGCAGCTGCTCTTGGATCTGCTCTGCTCCCTCTCCGGTCTGCAGCCCCAGCAGGAAGAACAGCTTCACCACTTTGTCCAGAACCAGGCTCTCACCTCCCCAGGTGCTGCGGACCACGTCCCGGTGAGCCCTGTTGTGGGGCGCCACAGGAACCATCAGAACCAGGAAAGGCTTCTGCTGCTCGCAGGTCTTTGGCTCGTTTATAACAAAGTGGTACTCCCAGGGGTATTCCACTAAATACGGTCCTGGAGATTTATAAGGAACTGGTGCTGGTGGCTCAGCTTCCTGCTGGGTCACCTTCGGTGATGTGATGTTGTCAGAACGAGGGAATGTGGAGGAGCCGGTTGTGCTGTTGAGGGAATCCGTCGAGGGGGAGATGACATCTTGTTTTTTAAATGAAGTCAACCATTTAGGGTTCCAGTCAGGTTTCATCTCCTTTAAATCCGTGCTGTAAAAAAACAGAACTGCTCCCAACACCAGGATGAAGAAGAGGCAGTGACGCCGTGAGCAGATACACCTTCTGCTGCTTTCTGCCGGCGTCACACCGTCCACTGTGTCCTGGCTGAGAGGAGAATAAAATAAAACTTTAATCGTTTATTCTTCTATTTTTTTGTTCTTAAATGAACAAAAGTAAAAAAAAAAAAAAGCTCTTTTAAAGTGAAAACACAGGTTCAGATAAAAGAAAGTTTTCACATTCATGAATGTTTTCTCGGTGCCTCCCGTCCTCAGAAACAGCTTCAAGAATACAGAAAACACATTTTTAAAAAGCGTACATACCATTGTGTTTCCTTAGCGAGGCCACTTTCCAGCATATTGTCATGCTCCTGTCTGTAGAAGAGGATTTGAGTTCTATCAGACGTGAAGCAGAGAAAAAACTTCCCATGAACAAGAGCGACTCGTGCCCATCAGTTAGAAAATCCTGGAGCAGCAGAGACCATGAAGCGTCTGAGTCCTGGATCCTACCACCTCTGTGGCCGTCTGTGTCATCAGTGAAGTCCCTGGGTTCATTAAGTCACCATGGCACTTTGACTGGTTTATTACCTGCAGGAGAGCCTCGCCTTTGTTTACCACGCCCATTCATTTGTGAGTGTTGGTTTTGCCTCAGTGAAGCTGAAAAGCTTGTACGAGCTGGGTCGGTGCTCTGTCATCACACCTGCGTGTGAAGGGAGGTGGAGGCATGGTTGAGCTGAGAAATCGTTCACTGAGTCACTTTATCTTTTTGTAATGTGTTCAACTGTGTATTCTACAGTGCACACATTAACTTAAACTTCCCACAAGATCAGATACCAGATATTTGTCTTGCTTCACATCTCGCCCACATGCAGTATCAGCACCACTGACGGCAAAACAAAAAAAAACAAAAAAAAAAACGTCTTGTAGGTATTTTGGAGTTTCCTTCTTCTTGGAAAATCATTATAGATGTTGATGACTCACTCTGCACCCGAGGGCTTAGATTCTTTATTCTGTGATGCTGCCATGGATGTCTTACAGAGGAAAGTCTCCAGAGGAGTGTGTTGCTCGGGTACGGCCCTCGCACACTTTCCAATCAACACAACTTCACAACTTGTTTTGGGTGAAACTGCATCAAGTTGTTGGTTTTGCCTCAGCTGCTCTCGGGCTGCTCTGCCTGGAGAAACTCTGGTCAGATGGCTAACTGCTAACAAACTGATAATCTGCAGCTTATCAAGGAGCACTTACACCTGAGAGGACAGAGGCTGATTACATGCCAACACACAGATACCTGTGGCTGTGTAAACTATTCACTAACTGCTGCCAAATGTAATGTTAGCTGCTGTCAGCGGTTCTCGCTGACTCAGGTCTGGGTCGAAAGAAAAACCACCTCACTACTTTATTCCCTTCGTCAAACTAGTGTGGCTTCACTCGGGCCCGGCCGTGTTCACTGAGCGCTGACTTTTAAATCCAACTGTGTGTTTTTGGGTCAAATACGCTGATAAAATGATGAAGTGTTGTAGAAAGATTAAATGAAAAGACACCAAACATGTTTATAAAGGCAAAGACAGAAACATTAAAACTGGACAAATGGAAACCAGGACAGAAAGGCTGTACAGCGGGTCATTAGAACCACCAGAACCTCACTGGTACCATCTACAGACCATCAGCCTGCTGATGTCGTATCTGTGGTCACACCTCCAGACTGTTTGTGTTCTCGAGTGACAGAATGTGGAAAATGTCGTCTAGAATCAACAACAGAAGACTCGTGGCTTTTGTTCTCAAACTGTGTGTGTGATGTTTCTGGTTTAACCTGAACTTTCCTCTGTGTTAATCTCATTTCCACTCTGGTGTCACTTTCAGCTCTCAGGGAAATCAGTGTGCACTGTGTTGGTTCCCTGGTGTTAAAGCTGCTACCTCTTATATATTTTTACTCTATATTTTATTTGCTCTCCTTACTTTGCACCATTAGTTTCTACTGACCTGAGGAGAAAAACAATATCATTGTACGTGTGTAGTGACAATAAACTCTAAATTCTACTCTGTTTTATCATGTGACAGTTCGAGCCGACACCCACTGATCATTAGAAACATTAAACAAATCAAAACAAATAGTAAGATTCAGAGCTCACTGGTGTCTTTCCATCATCGCTGCACATAGGACCAACCACAGCTTTCTTTCATAGTGAATTTAATCCATACAACAACCTGAAACCAGCAGAACTGGTCTGTCCGCTGCTTGTTCCATGTTGTGATGTTCAGGGTGAATGAAATCCACTCATGGTTTTCAGACTGGAGATGTGAATTCAGTCAAATGCCATTAACACCAAAATACAGACAGCAAACAGCCAACAGTCATCAAGCTGCATCCTCATCCAGAGAACACATGGAGAACCTGTCTGCGGTTCTGACCCGTGAACGCAGGCTGGTTTGTTTGTCAGCAGCAACAAATAAAAACTACTGATCAGGTTTACATTGAAACTTCACTGGAGGATGAGTCCCGGCCCAGAGTAGACCCTGTTTACTTCTGGTGCTGACCCGGGAAAAGGGATGGATCCAGGATTCTTTGGTTTGTCAACATCTTTGCTAATTTCTCAGGGGGAAATAATCAGGCATATGTAGGTGGCCGGCAGCTGTGAGTGGGTACAAAAGCTGACTGTTGGGTCTTGGCGGAGGTATGCTCTCTACTGAGTGCTTTAGTAGTTTCTAAACGAGAGAGAGGCCTGTGTCTCAGATAAACGTGTCTCTGAACGCTGTTACCACAAACCCTGTTTTGCTTGGTTCTTCCTGGAAATTTGCATTGATATGTGGTCCAACCTGAACTGAGTCAGTCTAAACCGTCATGTTTCCAAATGTGTTCATGACTTACCAAATCTATCTAATCAAATGAAAACTGTTTAAGGAAAAAATTATTACAGGAAAACCAATAAAGGTTTATTGTGCAAGTTTGAAAAAGCATGGATGACTGTCCTCATTAAACCTGGATACTGATATTAGTATTTACATATATTCAGGTATTTCAGTGAAGAATCTGTGGTGCAGGAAATGTGTTTATAGCAGATTTTCCAGTCGATCTGACAAGAGTGATGTGGTGATGGAAGAACGACAAAATCAAGCAAAAGTACTTTTGTGTAGTTTATATTGATGCAACAGCGCTGCATCATCATCACGTAGAGAGGGTTGACTTTTTCCATTCAGATCTCAAAATATCTCAAATTACTGAATTGTTCTTCAACGTATTCGTAGGTTAACCCAGAAATTAGCACAGCTCTGATTCCTGTGGGATGTTTCAGTTGGATTTGGTTGATGGAAATTCTTATTTTATCACATTTACATGTTTTGTTCAGCAAGTTAATCTGGACAGATGAACACCATTTAAAGATTTTTGAAGCATAAATTAAATGGTTAAAAGTTAAAAGATAACAAAGTCCAACACAGTCAACTCATTAGCTTCCTGCTACATACGGTTTGAGTTGAAATGTTACAGTTCTTGTTAAGAAAAATTAATATAACTGAAAATATTAGATTTTAAATGAAAAAGAAAATGTGGACAAAAAAAATTAAGTTATAAATAACAACACAAAATCAGAGGACACATCAACGGAAAAACAACTGAACAAACCGTTTTCTATAACAAAAAATGATAACGTGGAAACATCAACATAAAAAAAAATCCTTTTAAAAAAACATTTTATTATATTTTGTTGAAACCATAGTGTTACCAAAATATAAAAATAGAAAATAAGTAGCTAGAAAACGAGACAACACATAATTATAAAAACAAAAAAAAGCCTTTTAAAAATGAAGATATATCTATATATATCGTGTTGTGGTCTGCACGGACATGATCTGGTTAGTTTCCCTCACTGACAGCTGACTGTTGGGCAAGGCCTCCTAGTAAGCGTCAGGAAGTAACCATGGCAACGAGGAGTTATCAGTAACCATGGTAACGGAGTTGGGCGGGGCGTCTGAAGTTAGCTGGTTTTCCCCATAGACATATAAATTTATATAGACATATAAATTTATATGTCTATGGTTTTCCCGCTGTTGTAGCTTTTCTTTGTTTGAATAAACGGCTGTAAAACGCAGTCAAGGACGGAAGTTGTTCGCTTCTTGTTTTACAAAACTTTTTCTAATACATATATACATAGATATATATACATCATTCTCTTTGACAAACATAATTAACCAAAGATATTTAATTGTAAAAATAAAAAACACACATTGTAAACGTTAAAACATTTTATTAATTATATCTCGTGTTTAAACTTGACTGTTCTATTTGACAAAATCACAAACTGAAAATATTCATCAACAAAAAAATTCACAAAAGAAAAAAAAAACCCACATCATCCATTTTTCCCTGAAGAGTACCCATCTCCTTTATGGTCGTACGTAATGACGTAGGGGAGCGACCACCTCTACGTCGTTCCCGGCGTAACGCGTCATATCTTCCAACACATCCGCCGCTTCCTGGCCGGCCCGGGCAGGCGCCTCAGGCCCCGCTCCACACTGATCCGCTACCCGCACACTGTCATCCTCCTCCGACAGAAGTCACGGCTCCTCGGCCCGCTGTGTGAGGAGCTGCGGCCGGTATGAGCGGGTGAACCGGCGGGACTCAACACATCCTCGGCAGAAGTCCCGGGACTCGCTGCTCGGTGAGTGAAAGTGGAAACGTTGATGCTCCTCTGATTTGTTTTGTCTCCCTTCAGAATGAATCTCAGTGAACTCTCAGGACACTTCTCTGTTCTTGTGACTTAACGGAGGGTTTAAAAATAAACCGGGTGTTTGCTTCTTCCGTCACCGGGGAAGTTAGCTCGGTTCTGTCTGAGGCTCAGCAGTTTTGTTCTCAGGACGATCTGGACCGGTCAGATGTCCAGTCCCTCTTTGTTAGAGACGGACTGACATGATCCTCACCTGCTGCGTCTGTTCTTCAACTTTCATTAGAGCAGAATCGACCTCAATGTGTGTGTTCTGTCAGCAGAGTCTGGGCTGGAGCAGGGTGGACCTGAGGCGGAGCGGCCGTGGTGATGGTGTTGGACTCAGGTGAAGTCTTCATGGATCAGGTTGAGGGTGAGAGTGTTGGGAGGAGCAGCAGGGACCTGTTGGAGCCAGATGTCCGAGCAGATCCAACTAAAACCCCCGTCAGCAGTTCTGCCGGGGCGCCCAGAACGCCGGCCAAAAAGAGCAATGTCGCTAAGAAGGGGAAGGTGTCCCACAACGGACTTCCAGCCCAGACCAGCAGCAGCCAGGTAGAGAGGCGGTCTTCATCATCGAGAAGCGGGGCCACGCCTAGACCGCCGCTCCGCCGTCCCCTCAGCCTGGAGATGACGCCCCAGCGCCTGCGAGGGTCCCAGGAGCAGATGGCCGACAGGAGGATCGTGCAGCCTCCATGGCGCAGCGGTTCTGCTGCCCCCTCGCCTCCGGCCCGCAGCCTGACCAGCCCCAGCCTGGGCAGCGGCGGCTGGATGCGTCGCAGCGAGAGCACCTGCTCGGTCAACTACTCCCTGGGGCTCCGGGCCGGCAGGGGCCAAATGAGACCCGCCACCTCCCTGCCACATATAGCGAAGGGGTTGGGCGGCACCACGGCGCCGACGTCCTCCAGGCCCTGTCTGCTGGTCGCCCTCAGGCCGCTCAACCTCGAGCAGGAGAAGCAGACCTTCTTCCAGTCCGACTACAAGTACGAGCCTCAGTTTGAGTACATGCAGCCTGAACCGAGGAGCGTGTTGGAGAAGTACCGGGACGGGTCGGGCCTCTTCCTCGAGCAGGTACAGTATGTGACGCACCTGAGGTCACGTCCCGATGGGGGTGAGGACTGAACTGTAGATGGTTTCAGTCTTTACATCACAGGAAGTTCAATGGCGAGTAAACAGGTGAACTCAAACTTGGAACAAGTGTTTAGCTGCTTGATACACAAGGAGAACTTTAAGGTTCTCGTTGTTTGTGATGATCCGTCTGACATCACCTGGTTCCGTCTGATTCAAGGGTTGTTAGTTAATCACTGATGAGCGACACAGACTGAACCACTAAATCATTCTGGATTATATTAATCAGATGAAGTGTGGCCTGCTGTGTTACAGAAGCACCCTAATCACTGTATAACAATCAATTCTTCACAATTGGAGCTGATCAATCCTGTATTTCCTCATATTGAATCTCCTCTTTATCTCTGACAGTGTTTCAATGTCAGTTTCTTCCAACATGGTGCAGCTTTAGATGTAAAGATTCTCCAAATCAAAGAGTCGATTTTCAATCTGAACTTTTCTCTCTGCCAGCGTTAGTTTGTCACGTCTCCTTCAGGATCTCAGTCACTCGTCTCAGCTGCAGGCTAATGCTAAGCTAGCTGTGTCATCTGAATGCAAGCAGGCAGAGAGCAGAGAAAACAAATAATTCCTGCTGTTGATTTTGATGATGAGGTGTTTTTCTGCTTGATGACCTGCAGGCTGTTGGAATCATGGAGTGCGTCCTGAAGAAGTTCGGCTCCTACGAGAACTTCGAGGAGGTGACGGGTGGAAACATCCTCCCTAAAAGTCAAGTCTGGGCCGCCGTACGCAAATATCTGCAGAAAGAAGGCTGTGTGGGAGAGGTGAGTGCACAGAGTCACCTCACCTGCCTGACAACCGTCCAATCACAGCAGACATTCAGTTCGACCAGCTCAAACAAAAGCAGCTGAAAGAATTAAAGAAGTGAAATGAACTTTAATTTGTTCAGCAGCAGTATTAAAAAACCTGCGCTGAAGAAACTCTGCTGAATAATTATTTATCATCTTTATTAATGAATAACAAGCTCAGTCAGCTGAAGACATTTTGAGGAAGGAGGAAACATTAATGGTTAAACTCCTCGAGGTCGAGACTCTTTTATTTATCTTTAGATGCTTCACAGAGCACATGACACCCTCTGACCTCACAGCCCCGACAAGGTCAGGAGAAACAAAACCAAAAGGAAGGCGATGATGATGATGATGATGATGATGATGATGATGATGTGTGTGTGTCTCCAGGTTGTGGTGCGTCTGTCTGACGAGCTGCTGTCTCAGGCGGTGATGGTGGTGGAGAGCTGTCGTCCCACTCTGACCATCAACCTGGCCGGAGCCCGGCAGCACTGGCTGGAGGGGATGCTGAGACACGAGATAGGTAACGATCACCTCGACGTGTCGGATATTAAACTCATCCTCCAGAACAACAACAGTGTTTTTCCACAGTGAGTCATCCTCCTGTTGAAAGACGGCATTCAGTTTTTATCGTTATCAGGTCCAACTGACAGCAAAGGAGACATAACAGATGCTCAGCGAACACCTGACGGCTGCACACAGACCAGCTGTTGTTGGCTGTGGCACAACACTCACAACACATACATAAACTCTGATCTACAAATACGTATTATTATCTGTTTACTTTTACTTTATGGTTGGCCAACTACTATGGCTCTTCCACATGTGCGAGCTTTTCTCATGTCAGACTCACATCTCGGTCAGCTGCTACCTGCTCGTAGGTGTGTCTCTTTAAATAATGAGCGAGCGACGACGACTTTCATTTCCCTCCGATTTTAAACGAGTGAAGCCGCTGCTTGTAAAACTCAGAACTTTAACAAACTCACTAAAACACGCGTTTAATTTCCTCTAAATTCTTCACAATAAAAGCCCCCTGTTATTTAGGCATTTAAAAGCTTTTATTATGAAGCAGTAAAGTCAGGAGATGTTTTCATCAGCGGGGCTCAAAGGATCGTGACTCAACCAACTTTTTAGAGAAACAATCCGACATGTTTGGTTTTATTTACATACACTGTTCAACAGTAGTTAGAGTTACTGGGACATGGGTGTATGTATATACAGCAACAGTCAAATGAAACGTGTCGCAACATGTTTTAGAAACTAAAAAACAGTAAAATAACTCCAACTCATTTTGAGCAGTGTATTTATTTTAATGTTGTCAGCATCTCCGTATTTTATTTTAGTTTTCATCCAACTTGGTTTTGATTTTGAATTATGCAGCAGAGCTCTGCTTCATTTAAAATAAAGTTTTATTAAACTCTGATCAGAACTGATGTTGTATTAAATGAATCGTTGGTTGAACCAGTCGAGGAGCTCCTCAGTATTTCAGTCTCTCACTTCGTTACCTGAACTTGTTGCTGCGCGCTGTTTCCAGTCGGTGCAGCAGGTTTGTTATTAACAATCTTCTACTGTTTTGCATTTTCCTCACTGCACAACTGTTCCAACATAATGTCTCTGTTGGGAAAGGCACAAATATTGAGTCAGAGCGCGGCAGGATCTTATTTCACACCTCGTATTGACATGGAAGCAACGGTCAACAAAAGCTGACCGGATATTTATTTACTATAAAGCCTTCAGATACTACTGATGTGGAACACACTCGGTCTTCTTGTGTTTCCTCTATTAACTTCCTGTAAAGTTATTAATGTTGTTGGATGACGGTGGAAAGAAGTTACTTCTCTTTGCTCATGAGGAACTTCAAAATGATCATCAGGCGCGAGAGTCACGTGTGTTAATACAACATGAATTTGACGTCTCTGCGCTGTGAGCAGAGGAGAAGAAAACATTAGACGGGTTCTCGCTGTAAACTCTCTGGACAACGAGCTGCTGTGTCGGTTCAGTTGGACGTCACACAGCTGGAGTTTCAGTTGAAGCATCGTCATCCTTTATGACTTTTGTCAACAGTTCCCTCTCCTGTTTCACCACCGTGACGCTCCTCTCTTATCAGATGGACTCTGTATTTCCATCCTCACTGCTCGACTCGATCTTATCTCGTATTGGGAATTTTCAGAACAAAGAGAACAGTTAGTGTCAGACTCAGTGTGCAGGGATCCTGTACGTGATGTTATTTTATCAGATAATGGATTAAAAACTTGGTGTGCAAAGACCTTCACTCTGTAACTGAATGCTGTAAGTGTTACCAAACCTTAACATCAGTGTTTAGAAATACTGTACAATAAATATAAAGGCACACGAGTAACACACCAAACACACAAAACCAGCAAACCGAAAGATGCAAGTTAAGATAATCGAATTAAAATGAAACAAAAGGGAAAAAATAAATAATAATATCAGATAAAGTTTTATTCAAATGTTTTTATTGACTTTTTAAAACAGACTACAGCTGACGTCCATAAAATATAAACACAATAAATGATGAAATGAAATGAAAAACTAAGAAAAGTTAAGAGCAAGAAATCTTAAAACAAACTGCAGTCTGATGTTTCATGATCAGATAAAGTGAAAGGACAATAAATAAATGAATGATTGAATGAATGAGACACTGAGGTGTCGTCCTCTCCTCAGGTACACATTATCTGCGAGGCGTGAACAACAACCTGCAGCCGTGGTCCACCTCCGAGGGCAGGAAGCAGTTCGGCCTGAAACCGGCCAATCCCACGGAGGAGGGCCTGGCCAGCCTGCACAGCGTGTTGCTACGGAAACAGCCCTACCTGTGGCGCGCCGCTCTGCTCTACTACACGGTGTACCACGCCACCAGCATGAGCTTCAGCCAGCTCTTCAGCCACATCGCTCGCTTCGTCCAGGACCCGGACGTCCGCTGGGAGTACTGCCTGAGAGCCAAGAGGGGACAGACGGACACCTCGCAGCCCGGTACACACACACACACACACACACACACACACACCCACTATATACACACTCCTGCCCTCTGATTGGTTGAGAACTGCCAACTTCCTACTGCATGTTTTCTTTGGGGGGATAAAGAATGAATTGAATGAACTGTAAATTAAACTCAATGATTTTTCTTTTACCTGAATACGTACAGGAGGGTTGTCAGTATTTTTCTGTCCCTGAGGAGAATCTGCAGGTACAATTTACACCAATCAGAGGGAACGATAACAAACTGAGGAAAGATTTATTTTTGTTCTCCCCGTCTGTCGTCTGTTTCTTCTCAGGCTGCTTCAGTAAAGATCAGGTTTATCTGGACGGGATCCTCCGAATCCTTCGGCACCGACGCAACATCGACTTCAAGACGTTGACGTCTTTAGGAAAGGTCAGAGTCCACACGACGCCTTCAGGGATTTATTACCAGTTTGTTTACATTTAAAACCTTTTAAAACCCAAGATGACAGGGTGTCTCACAGGTTAACAACAAAGTGCAACTGGGAATAATAAAGCAAAGTAAGTGGAATAGAGAGGTGGAATAAATAATAAAGCAAGCAGTCAGATCCTTTATCTATATAAAAGTACAGATACAACACTGTAGGTACAAATCCTGCGTAGAACACAAACAGAACTAAAAGAAAAAAGTAAAAAGTTCAGGTGGAAAAAAACAAGATGAGACGTGGGGAAAAAATAATGGTGGGGGAAAAAATATTGGTAGGGGATGCCATAAATTGAGGTGAACCAAAATTCAGATGGAAAAAAAAAACAGGAGTGGAAACATTTCAGGATTAAATCTTTTTCAAGATGATAAAGAACTTGAGGGTAAAGAAATTGAGGGTTAAAAACAGATTCTTTACCAATTTTTTCACCTGAATCTTTTCCACCTGAATTTTTATTTTTACCGAAATTTTCCATCTTCCTGACATATTTTTTTCCCACCTGAAATTTGTTTTCTGGCTGAATTTTTTTTATTTTTATTTTTATTTCCCCTGAATAAAGGTGAAATACATTCAGCACCGAAAAAAAAATCTGAAGTGGGGGAAAAAAATTTCAGGAGGTGAACCAAAATTCAGATGAAAACAAAAATGTTAGTTGAAGAAAGTTTGGCAGTCAAAAGAAATTAAAGTGAAAAATAAATTGTGGAGAAAAAAATTCAGGTTAAAATGAAAAAAAAAAAAAAAAAGGTTAAAATCAAATTCAGGGGGGAAATCATGATGAGAACAAACTGCAAGCTGAGAAAAAAAAATTCAGGATGAGAAAATATTTGGGGGTAAAAAAAAATTAATGTGGGAAAAAATCGAGATGAAAAAGTTATTCAGGAAGACAAAAGATTTCAAGCGAAGGGGAAAAAATCAGCTGGAAATGACTCTTTCATAAATGACTGACTTTACCACCGAGCCACCAGGGGGCGAAGTAGAATATTGCAGGAAGACAAAACAGGTGTCAGAATCAGTTTCACCCCCGAGACACAGAGCTCAGATTATAGCTCAGCTTTATATAAAGTTTCTAACTTCTGTCTCTCCCTGGAGAAGTTTCCGTCCTGGTTTCCACCGATGAACTCTTCACCTGTGCAGGTGTCCTTTGAAGACGTGGAGCGGCTGAGGCAGCTGGCGGTCTTCCACCGGACCAGAATTCCGCACTTCATGCGAGACCAGGAGCGGTACCTGCAACACCTGGACCACATCGTCGCCGTCAACGAGCTGGACGACTCAGCGCTGCAACACCTGCTGCCCTGACCGTCCTGCCTCCACCCGACCCCACCCGACCCCACCTGACCCCACCTGACCCCTCACCACCTGAGTCCAAGAGGAAGAAGAGGAAGAGGATGATGATGCAGGTACACAGACTGTATCAGGTGGTGCGTGAACATCATAAACATCCAGTATTATCGATGCTTTATTTGGGCGATTTTTTTGTAAAACTTGAATGACGCGAACAAAAGGGACGTACACACGAACACCTCTATCTACATCCTCACTTTTGTCCGACTGCATGTTAATGTGGCTTTTTTCACGGAGCCGAGTACAGTTCAAGTGCCCCCCGCCCCCCTCGCCTTTACTCCTACTATGAAGTTACCTCAATACTGCAACTCTACGATGTAACCAACATTATATATGTAGACTCGTACATAATCACCGCATCCAGCGCCTGTACAGGACACGCCGCTAACATGTCGCGTACGGACGGAAACATTCATAATCACACGCTTTATTTATGCAATTATTTAAGTTTTTTACTTTGAGAGAACAGACTGAATGTCTCTGGTATTAGCTTTATACCTTTTTTTAGACAACATTGTTTCATGCCTTAGATTGTTTGCATTTCAAAAAAAGGTCACCAAGGACGAAAACAAACAAACAAAAAAAACCCCTGAGGAAGACGTAACGGAGTCCACGAATCTGTAAGTTATCAAGTGCCACTGGACCCGCTCAAGTATTAAAATCTCCTCAGGGTGGTTTTTAAAATATCAGTGTTATTAACGAGCGATCAGCTGTGTTGTTTCTGTCTTAAGAGTCCTTGGTGGTCTTTTGGTATCAGTATGCTACTGTGATGTGACCGTCCCCAAGCGCCCCCTCTGCAGCAACCAAATTTTCTTTTGCAACGTTAAAGGAGTAGTTGGAAGCTGATTCGCTTTCTTGCAGGAAGTTAAATGAGAAAATTGATGCCACTCTCATTTCACTGTACTTTCAACACGTCGCTGAAGCCAGACAGAAAGTTGACTCACCTCCCCGGACCAGCGACGGTCCGGTCCGAGCTCAGAAACTTCAGGTCTATGATGAAGCCACACGCCTGGTGCTCTTACAGAGAAGCGCAGGGACGATGTTTAGTTGTTTAGTAGGCTGTTAGCATCACAACCACAGAAGAAGTTCGTCGTCTTTTCAGTTCACAGGTTAGAGATGAAGCTGTGTTCGTCTGTCTTACCGACCTGCCGTCAGAATGTAACGCTCGACCGATAAAGCATCAATAAATAAGGGAGGTGGACGTGAGCACACAGTCGTCCTGCCACTCGATTGTTTACCAGCCATGAAATGATCGTAATGTTTTTACCGCCATGACAGATCACAGGAGCCATTGTGCCCGTTTTCAGTCCTGATGCTGAAGTTAACTGACTGCTGGCTGTAGCTTCATAATTAACAGACTAGAGCTGCAACGATTAGCTATCAGCTGTTACATTAATTATTATCCTGATTGATTAATTCAGTTGGAGTAATTTTATTTATAAAACTTAAATGTGAATATTTTCTGGTTTCTTTCCTCAGTGACCGTAAATTTAATCACTCAGTGATGTGGCCTTAAATTAATCTCACTATGTTTTTAAGGCTATGATACACAATGTCTATCTTAATACTTAATAATCTCCTGTAAATCTCTTCATAAACGACTCAGTGACAATATGAACACAGAAGAGTCTGGAAGGTTCAGTAATGACACCACTTTACTGTCATGTTGACGAGCCCTCGATTTGAATCTGAACAAAGCACTTATTTTATCAGGAGCTAATTGATTAATCGACAGATAAAATCAATCGTTGCAGCCCCGTAACGGACAGAAACGATGGTGGTGTTGATCTGTATCCAACTCTCTGCAAGAAAGCAAACGAGCCAATGTACCAAAATGTAGAACTATTCCTTTAACGTGTAGATAAAGTGCCAAAGTGGCATTTTGAGAACACTGTTGGGTTGTTCTGAGAAGCGGCCCGTCATCGTAGCTCCTCATCCAGACTTGAGTCTCTGGCTGAGGAGGAAGCCGGGTGTTGTGGGCGTGCCTTCGATGGGTGTAGAGCTCATCCGCTGTAGCTAGCCGTGTGTTCGTAGGCTGCTTTTTACCGTGTTTGACACTTAAAAAAAAACAAAAACTTCAGATGTCAGTCAGGGCATTCATTTTGGGCCAAGCCGTCTGTGAGCAGAATTTAAACCAGGTCACAACAGAGACGATGTGGACTAAACGGCGTCCGCAGTCCCAGTTTTTAACCTAAAATAACCACTTGACCAAAATGTGAATTCTACTTCTGTGATGCATTTTAAATACTTGGATTTGAAGATGTTATTTAAATTTACTCTGCTGTGTTTACAGTTTCAGCCATTTGGTAAGCAGATACGTTTTAAATTTGAGCAGGTTGTCGTCTGCTGACCTCACCAACCTCGGCCTGGATTCGCAAAAAGAATGCACCTCTTTGTAACGCACGAATGTTGCACAAGTGTTTTATGTTCTGGGAAACACCTTGAATTTCCAGTTTATTTATTAAAAAGTACACACACTTGACGAGCTCTCCGGTCTGATTCTTGAGGCGCCAACATGAGCACCACGGTCCTGTTCTTTAAAATGTGGCTTCACCAATCCAGCTAACATCCTGCTGTCAGGATAAAATCCTTTTTATTGTCGTCGTCATTTTGAGCTGATGAGCTTTGTAGCTGCTGTTATTAAGAAGAAGTCGAAGATTTCATCTCTATCTATAAATACTCCCATCGCAAAAACTGCATAACTGAGACTTTTGTATCCCTGCAGTCTGAAGCTGGACAACCAGAGGAAGGGAGGGATGTAAGCTAGCTGGTGTGCTACCTGTATGTTAAGTGGTTATCTGGTGTTAATGGGATGTGTCTGTTTACTGATACAGCAGATCGTGAGCTGTAGTTTCCCCAGTAAACACACCGACCTCTCCAGCAGCTGCAGAGTCTCTGTGTTTGTTAGAAGATCAGCAGCAGCTCTCCTGCAGATATCTGATTGTTTGCTGAATGGACGACTTGGAAGCAGGCGAACAGGTTGGAGTGTTTACCAGGAAAACTAAACTGCCCTAGTTTACAGTTTCAGTCAAGCATAAAGAGCAGAACCAGTCAGAGAGGGAGCCACCTGTCAGCACACAGAATGAAACAGAAATTAAGAGGATTATTTATAGAATACTGTCAGATGTATTAACATTTCAATATCCATCTTTAAACATCACAATTATCCTCAATATCAGTGTGTAACAGCCCCAGTCAGAAGTATTGAAAAAAGTTTCACCTTCTAAATTTGATCCTGAGACAATAAACGTCAACACGAGTGTTTAAATAAAAATGGTTTATTCTCTTTCAATATAGCTTTTGTTCTATCATAGCAGAAAAGAGCCTCCATGCCACTCAGTGCTAAAACCTGGAACCGGATCTCAGGTCACCACAGCATCGTAATGACGGACAAACGTCTGTACAGCACAACACCGGCTTGATACTGATCCAACAACAGTCACTTTGCTCTTTTTAAAAACGGGTAGAGGGGGAGTGTCGGGAGGCAGGAGGAGGAGGAGGAGGAGGAGGAGGAGGGGGTCAGGTCTGATTTCAGATCTGATTTATCTGTGACACGGACCAAGCAGCGCAGATTCTCCGGCTTTTGTTGGGAGAAGTTTAATCCGTGCGTGTTTGTGTATGCTGCAAAATTGACATCTTGCTCCAGTATGGCTGTTGGTGTGGAGGCAGAAGTTTCTGCCACGAAAAGGTCACAAGTTGAGGTAACAAAGATTCTTCCTGGTCGGAAAAAGAAACAAACAGAAGACTCAAACACTCAACAGTTACTGTTCTGTCGTTCACAATCTGATGGAATGTCATTATTAATGTTGCCTGTTAAATCAAACCATTCATTCTTAAACCTAACCAAGTGTGTTTATTGCTTTAACCTTAACATCATTTTTATTTTTACACTGAGTTCATTGACTATTTATTTCGGCATTAAAAATACTCGGTCAGGTTTAGGAAAACGTTGTGTGGGTTAAAAATAAACCTTTTCACAACATTGACCTCGTGTTATAACAGATAACTTCTCTCATGTGCGACATGACAAAGACTTGACTGATCAGTTTCATTGGCGGTCCCTGGACATTAATTATGATGCTCCGGGAGCGACTGCTGATATCAGATGGTGCTGTGCTGTGAGAATCACCTGCTCTCTGGTTATCATGTTGCATTGGAGCTGCTTATGGCCTTTGTGCCGTCTGTGTTGGCATTTGCGTGTTCCTTCACCACAGGATCTGGAGGACAAAGACACTTTATCTCACAAAGGAGTCGGGCATGAAACAGATACAGGCGTCTGAAGCAGACGACACCGTTCTGAATCACAACAGTTTTGGCTGTAATGATCTAACTCGTAATATCAGAATGCTGTAGGTGTACTAACAGAAGTATGGGTGCTGCATGGCCTCAGCTGCCGTCAGCCTCTGCTGGTGGTCGTAGCGCAGCAGCTTGTCCAGCAGGTCCAGAGCCTCCGGACTCACCAGGTGCTGGTTCTCTGACTGGATGAACTGCTCCCAGCGCTTCCGTGTTTGCCTGGAAACAAACAAGCGGCTATTTAATCTGACTGGACACAGACAGAAGAATATTTCTGCGACAGCCACTAGAATAAAAAATGGCAGCTGCTGCTTTGTGAAACACGGACGACACATCGCAGCGACTCAGTTTTAATCGTGTCTGTTCAGTTTCCAGATCGATACTCACTGTCCCAGCAGGTCTTTGAAGCGAGTGTCCAGTTCTATGTGATATTTGTGCAGGTAACCAAAGAGCTCGTCGGTGCCAAGAACCTTAGCAATACGGACCAGCTGGAGAACAGACGGGCACATTTAACACATCAGTTACATTCTGCAGACACACATTACTACTTTTACCATATTTTAAATAAAAATAGTCAAATTCTAAATTCTTTCATTCTTAAAATTACATCTCCTCAGATTTCTGATATAATCATGGAACTAGATTGCTTTAAGTGTTATCATCCTCTCTGTTACTGTGGGTGTCTGTGTGTTTTAACTATATTTCCTAGTTACATTCATTTTCTAACGAGACTTTTATTAAGAGACATTTGCAGGACAGGTTGTAGAGAATCAGGCTACAGGACTTCAAATGTAGCTGCTGCCATCTTGTGGCTCTTGAGTGTAGCACGCCTTCAGCTCCTCTTAGAAGAGCTGGATTGTGTCAACAAATCTAATTTGAATGTCTTTTATTTCTCTGCTTTTAGTTTTTACAGTTAAAAAGAATTGTCATGTGTAAAAGAAAAAACAGTCAATGCATCATTTTAATCTTACAAGTAGGCTTTGACTCTCCTTAATTCCCTCCGGTGTTAAAGTCTGGGTTAAAACTGTTTAATGAAGAGGTATTTTTGAGCTTGCTAATGAACATTACAGGCCAATTAACCCACTAATGAAATGATCAAAGGGCCCAAATGAGGTTGTTAAAGGGCTGCGTTTGAGCCACGGACAGCAAGTTTAACAGGTCTTCACTAGAGGGCTTTTAATTTGAAACACACAGGAAGTGTTGAATTGGTATTAATGGTATAAGGCAGTAAATGTAGCTGCAGGCAGGAGCCGATCACGATCAATATGTCAAACCAAAGACATTCTGTCCTCGTCTGTGGTCCTTGATCTCAGCTGTTAGAGGTGTTACCGGGATCTTGATGCGGCACTTTACCTGGTCGTAGTTGTCCTGGCCATGAAAAAACGGCTCCTTCAGAAAGATCATGCTGGCCAACATGCAGCCTAGACTCCACATGTCCAAACTATAGTCATACATCTGGGAACAAAGCCACCGATAAAGTTACTAATAAGAACACAGAGACTGTGAAGTAAAACAAATCTGTAAATACACTCAGCATCAGGTCAGCAGCAGCTACCTGATAGTCCACTAGCAGCTCAGGGCCTTTGAAATAGCGGGAGGCCACCCTGACGTTGTATTCCTGAGCGGGATGGTAAAACTCTGCCAAACCCCAATCTATAAGACGCAGCTGTGACACAGAGAGAGAAACAGTGTTATCATTGATCAGAGAGCAGCAGCTCCAGGCTGGAACAACCTGGAGACGATACACAAATATAAAAACTTGAGACACTTTTTTTCCTGCAGTGTCCTTTGTGAGTTTTATCTGATTTAGTTTAAATCATCAAATAAAGCAGCTAGAAGTAGAACCGCTTTAATAAAACACATAATCTCAAACTTGACTCAAAGATAAAGCAGATTCATCATCAGGTTTTTAAAGTACCTTCCTCAGCTGGTGGTCGATCATCACGTTGTGGGGCTTCACGTCCCGGTGCATGATCCCCATACTGTGACAGTAGTCCAGAGCCTGAAGCCACAGACACACACTCAGTACCAACATCTGGACCACCGATCCACAGACCAGAACTCCAACAAGGAAACAACCTCAACTCTAGTCTACTAAGACTTGTTTTTTGATTTGATTAATCGAGTTATACATTTTTTCCCATCGTGTTTAATAATCTTTATTTTTTCACAGACTTTGAAAACTAAAGTTACAGCGATGCTAACAGAGCAGCTAATCCTCATTTTTTGGCAAATGATTTGTTTGATAAATAATGTAAATAAAGAATAAATGACCTTCTATCTCCTGTCTGCTCTCAGCTTCATGTTCAGTTTAAAGGACGTGTCCACAGGCATCGTTTGACCCAAAGCCACGTGACACTTCTTCGCTTCACGCAGCAACTACGCAAATAATTACTGGCTTCACACGACTGGACATACGTCACTTGTTGGGCTACTTCAGGATTTAAGAGGACTAACATCTCTTATATTACAAAAACATCCATCCATCCATCATCTGTACATATTCTATGTACGCCGCTTAATCCTCTGCAGGGTCGCGGGGGGGCTGGAGCCTATCCCACCACCACACCACCCTGGACAGGTCGCCAGTCCATCGCAGGGCCACACATAGAGACGAACACTCTCACACACTCTCATTCACACCTACGGACAATTTAGAATGATCAATTAACCTCAGTATGTTTTTGGACTGTGGGAGGAAGCCGGAGTACCCGGTGAAAACCCATGCTTGCACAGGGAGAACATACAAACTCCACACAGAAAGATCCCAGGCGTCCCAACCGGGACACGAACCGGCGATCTTCTAGCTGTGAGGCAGCAGTGCTAGCCACTGGGCCACTGTGCAGCCCTATTACAAAAACAGCTCAACGAAATGTGTTTCTGAAGACATTTAAAGTGGGAAACTTAATTTTACCTCGACAGTGTTTTGTCTTTTAGAGTGTTTCACAAGTTTCCCCCTGAAGTAGCAAGAATTTAATCCAAATGAGGAGCGGTCAATGTGACGCCCTGTGTCTCGTGGCGCTCCACTACCAGAATGCATTGCACAGCTTTTGACAGAGACAATGAATGGGAAGCGTGAAAAACACGGATCCTGTGGACACGTCCTTTAACTCTTCATGACACGGTCATCCTGCAAGGTTGCATATAGATGTGGCAGAATAATGTTCTTGTTTTAAAGTAGTATTGAAATGAATAAAATCAGATAAATAAATTACCTTGAGCAGCTCATACATGTAGTAACGGATATCATAGTCTGTCAGCTTCTGGTAAAGCTCCTGTGGAAGCACATGAAGACATCCGTGTTAAAAAAAAACAATCCTTGACCACGTGATGTCAGCAGGTCACGGGCCACATGTACAACATTAACTGGAGGGTTAAGCGTGTTATTAATAATGGATATCAACGCCTTGGCATGAATGGTAACTGTGCTGCTAGTTCAGCATGTATGAAGTCGGCCAAACTCAAGTACCTTAAAATCTGTGTTATTGATGCACTCAAAGACAAGCGCTGGTGTTCTGGACTGCAAAGAGAGGACAACACAAGGCTTAACTGAGGAGAACAGCAGGTAGGTGGCGATCATTATCACTGCATGGACACACACACACACACACACACACACACGGATACACACACACACCAAACACTCACATACACACACACAGCTACACGCAAGACTGGATTACCACAGCTGGCATGCTGACATGCAGCTCAGTGACGGCGGGACTCTGACTCACCACCGGGTCTTTGACTGTGTCCACCAGACGGATGATGTTGGTTCCTCCACGCAGGTTTTCAAGAATTTTGATTTCCCGTTTGATCTTCTTCTTCTTGACGGGCTGTGGGTCAAAATAAAGACACACACTCAATATAACTAAAATACACGAGAACAGACAGCGCTGCAGGGAGATGCAAAAAAAATGTAATTATCAACAAACTGAGAAGAAATAAAAGTTTTTAGATCATGGTGTCTACATAGACTTGCAGATATCTACTGAGGTTAGCATGCTAACCAGCTAGCCCTGCCCATCCCTGTCCAAAGCTCCAAACATCAACACTCCTCTTTAAGCGAGAAGTTACAGCAGTATAGAGTTCATTAAGCAAGGCAGCAACAGACCAGGAGTTCAACAGTTGTTTGCTGATGTTAATAAATGTCAAAGAAGAAAACGAAAAAACAAAACCAGCAGCCTTTGATATCTACGAGGGAGTGTGGGCTTTAATCTGGGAATGTTAATATTGAGGAAGAAGCCGTCAGGTCTTCTTCATCCAGAGCTGAAGCAGCTGATCAGTCACATGAGCTAAATGTTGCTACATCAGTATTGATCAGTAAAGGTGTTTCCATCCCCCGCTGAGAACATTAGAAGAAAAAACGACCTCAAATGAGCACCAAAAACATTTTTACTAAATCTGAATTTTTCTTACATTTTGTGCCAATGTTTTCAAAATGTAAATAAAATATGTTGATGTAAATATGTCAAGTGGCTTCCTGCAGATCACCTCGTGCACAGCCCAGTCAGTATTTATAACAGAACTGGGTTTTCATGTTGTGAAGACAGAAAAGACATCTGCTCTTACCATTCTGTTGATTTGGAAAAAAATAGAACAAACAGTCTAATTTTATACACACTGAAATGTGTGAAGCCAGTTAAATCATTTGGTGCCTTGTATCTTCTTTATGCATGTAACCAGCAGACGTCGCCACAGCGTGATGTGGAGCTTCAGACCGTTGTTTAAAACACATCGGAACACTGACGGCAGGGTTTTGGACAGCGACCTGCATCGTGTGTACGTATCAAACTATTAAACACAGACTTTAATCAGTGTTGTCACAGAAGATTGCTGTCCTGTAAATGAGGATGTTTATACCATAAAAATAAATATATATATTTTTGAAAAGTGAGTCAACTGAATCTGGTGAAACTAACTTCTCTGATAACCTCTGAGTGGCGCCTGCCCGGCCTGATCGGATCATCACAAGAGCTCTTTTAATAAGAGTTCAAGTTAAACCAACTGTGACAGGAAATCAACAGAGAGCAGCTTCACCACTGATATCACATCTGGAGATCGACTCCATGACTCATACGTGATGGTCGCTGATAGCAGAGACACAAAAGAGGGCAGAAGGAAAGAAGAAAAAGCTCAAATATTACAGAAACAAAAGATGTCTGGCGCTCACTTTGAGGATTTTCACCACCACTTTCTCATTGTTGGTCACATTTATGGCCTCGAATACTTCGCTGTACTTCCCTCTGCCCAGTTTACGCACCAGCTGATAGTTGTCTTGATTGCTGAGAAAGAGACGAAACAAAGGAAATGAGATTACGATACGATGATCGTGAGAAGTAGTCGCTTCCTCAGAGATTACTCAACAATCATTTATGATTTAGAACATGAAGCACAGCAGAAACATCCTTCAGTTCCTGCTTCTGACAATATAAGGATGTAAACTTTGTATACAAAAGACATTTGAAGGCGTCACCTCAGACTCTGGAGATTATTACAGACTTTTGTCAAGATTTTCCAATAAACAGAGAATAGTAGGTAATAAAAACAAAGACCAGAGTCAGATGTATTTTTCAGACACATTCAAGGTTTAAAATTCTTAAATGTCATCTTTTGATTCTTGAATCTTTTCATGATTGGATTATAATAATAATAATAATGATAATACACCATTTTAAGTCAACATCATTTCAAATACTAATACTTCATTACTATACTTATTGCATTTAACGGTGAACACATCTGTTGTTATGCTCGGGTGAACTCGCTGCCTGATGTATTATACAGTTTGATACGGATGTTTTCATGTTGTGTGCTTTGTCACATATTCAGTGTTGTTGCACTGGAACGTGTCGCCGTACCTCCAGTTTGGCACGTGTGCGTCGTAGTCCCAGTACTCTCTGTTCTTCTGTGTGTTGACATCGGTGTACACCCGAGCCTTGCTGCTGGCCGGCGTGGATCCGGGCATCGCTAGCTTTGAGGCTCCGTGTCGAGGACCTTCACCTCCCTCTGAATACTTCTTGGCTCGATACTGGAAGGCAGCGCAGCGACTCTCCAGAATACGCGGCTCTATGATCCCTACGCTGTGCTTACCATGGGCTTTGGCTGCTCGCACCCTGTGATGAAAAGCGTCAGGCCGGTCTGACGCAGCTGTCGTGCAGACTGACAGAGCTACAATGACGGAGTGCGTGAAGCCCCTGAGCAGGATGTTGATGGACAGGATGGGATGAAGACCCGCCAGCTGCAGGACGACAGGAGAGAGAAGAGGCTGAAGAAGAGGACAGAGAATTGAGGTCACTTCTGATGTCTGGCTGCAACAACAGATGAATTTCGCTCTTGATTATCATACTGTTTGGTCCATTTAATCATTTTTAAGAATACAGTTTCCTTTATCCCAATGTGATGTAATCAGGTTGTGTTTTTATTTAAATCCAACAACCAAATATATTTTAAACAGAATGTATTTGACAAAGAAAAACGCCAAATCCTCAGAAAAAAATGAGGAACTTTCATTTGGCTTAATATCAAAACAGCTGCCAATTCATTTCCTGTCAACTGACTAATTAAATGATAAACTAACAGTTGCAGTTCTCCTCGCGTGACTCTGGTGTCACACAGAGAAGAGGCCTCAAAGGAACAGTTCACCCAAAAAAACCCAACAATCATTTTCATGTTTGGCTAAATTGTTCCTTTAACTCTGCTTTTAAAAAACATTTTATCAGAATCATGACACTGATTGCATTTGTGAAGAAGAGAAGGGGAAAATGAGGTCTAGGTTTTTTCTCCTCACGCCCACACGAGACCAGGTCGACCGGAAAAACTACTGTGCTTAAACTCGTCAAACATAAATCACATAAACATGGAAACTGTTGAAAGATCGCTCGTCACACAAAATAAACATTAAGTTACTTTGAGATGCGTGAAGATCTACCATCAAATATAACATCTGCCAGAACCACAGAACATTTTATCATGATCCTTTTTCAAGAACCTTTATCATGTTTGTGAAAACAGAAAAGGGACTTTCTCACCACTGAGAACATTCTGGACTACATGTGGTTCAACAACAACATCATCACAATGTCCTTGGACTTAATAAACATGGACACAGTTCCAGATTTGTAAGACTTTCATTCTAGTTTTTATCTGATTCCAGACCAAAATAAAATCCCAAAACTATGATAGCTGGATAACAAAAGAAACTCTCACCCAGTTCAAGTCTTTTAAACACATGTTTTCCATTTGTGAAATGAGACAAAAGGGCAATTTCTCATTTTTTTCCTCCATACAGGAAACATTTAACTGGATCTAAATCAAGTGACCACTATGTTCAGCTTTATAAAACCTGGACATGGTAAACAACTACAGCCCACAGGCTGTTTACAATCCTCTTTCCAGATTTGTAAAAGCTTTATTTAAAAAGGCCTTTTTTACTGCATTCCCTCCATCCAGACTGGGGGGTCGACTAATGTGGCTTTCTTAAGGGCCGATGATTATTAGTAATCAATGAGACTGAAAACTGATATTTAGGACCAGTATTAACTTGCAGTAAATTGAAACTTGGTGTCAAAATTGGAGTACTTCCATTTCCTGCTACTTTACATTTCCTCTCCATTACAATTGTTTGATAAATGTAGTTACACATTACTGATTAATCAGTGCTTATATGCTATTAATTATGATGTGTTGCTCATCAGATAGAGTTGCGTGAGAGGATGCTGCAGCACAGTCAAAGTAGTACATTTTTAAAATAGTTTATCAGCAATCTAACAGAAAAATCACAAATACAGAAAATCAGAAAATGCTGAATATTGTCCCCGAATCAGTCCAGCCCTTAATCCAGACCACAGCAGACCAGGTGTAGACCAAAGACCACTGTAAAAACCTGTAAGACCTGGACCAGGTTTACATTAATACACCTGATTTCATAATTTTAATACGTAAACACAGAAAGGAAGAAAAAAAAGATCTTTTCACAGCATTTTCTCTGTGTGGCCCACATTAGACCAGGCCTGACTCAAGAGCTAGTGTTCTTAAACCAGTCCAACCAGATCCAGATGAACACGGAGACCATCTTCTCTGTATCCCCGTCACAGCTAACGATGCTTTCCTCAAAGCCCACAGCCCATTTTTATTAATAACCCAAAACTGTACGTGGGGCTCGTCACGACACGGGCTCTCCGGGGCCTTTATCACCCACAGATGGGTATTTACACAACCATAACAGATGATCACCATTAATCCCGCCGGCTGCCTTCACGTTATCTGAACATTTAAAACAAATCCGGCTGCGCTAGCATCATTTAGCTTCCGACAATTTCAACTAACTAGCTAACTAGCTAGTTACGGTGACCTAGCTAACTTAGCAACACATAAAAAAAATCATAAAATATAAAACATTAAATGAAACAATACACGTTAGTAAAGATCGTACATTGATGTAGTGTTACACAACAAACATTAATGGACCACAGGCTATTTATTAGTATCGACAATTGTGAAATGTTAGAATCAATAAGGGGGCTAAAGTTAGCCGGCTAACCTCGTCGTAGAGATCTCCGAGCTCAGAGGAAGTCCGCGCGACATCGACGTTAACGTAGCTCGTTAGCACCTCGTTAGCGGCACGTTACTCTCCGTGAAACGACGCAGCACCGCCGGGTTTAAAGTGATCAATACTATGTGTAATACCGGCAGCAACAGCGACTCAATAATATGATCAGATGGGTGGTGCTGCTGGTGCTGGTACATCTAGCGGCGGTTCGTTAGCGGAGGATGGTCTTCCCTTTGCGGTAAACATCACCCGGAAGTGGATCAAGAGGATCAGTGACCCGAAAAAACGCGTTGTGACGTTAAATCTAAACATTAAATATAACATGTGTCAGATATCAGTATGAATATATTTAGGTGATTAATTCCCCCCCCCCCAAAAAAAGGATATTAATAATGATAAAATTGTAATTTCAATATTGATTTGACCTGAAAAAGCAGAGGTGGAAGTTTTATAATAACTCAATAAAAGTATTAATAACATGAACATGTATCAAAATATTCTCAAAGTTCATATAATAACAGATTTAAGAGACATATGGAAGCTCATTACTGCCAACATGAGTGGAAAATAATTAAAACAGCCTTGAATAAAAAAATAAAAATCCCTCAGTAAAAAATAATTACAATACAAAAATGCAGAATTACAATTACAATTACAATTACAACAGAATTCATAATCTAGATCAAAAATCAAAAAGGAGATAAAATATTCAAATAAAAGGGAGATAAAGTCTTAATTATGAGATAAAAAGGTCAAAATTTGAGATAAAAAGTCATAATCATGCAGAAATAAGGCAACATTTCAGGTAAACGGACAAAATTATGAGCTAAAAGCCTAAATTTGAGCTGTAAAGTCAAAATTATGAGGCAAAAACACAAAACTATAAGACTGAATCATAATTATGACATGAAAAGTCACGATGATAACTGTTGACTGTTATCTCTATAATTCTGATGTTTACTCATAATTATAATTCCCTGTGTTATCATTTTTTTTTACTCTAACTGGCAGAAATGGGCTTCCATATAGATTTTGTTCCCCTTGTTGGCAAAATGACCTGAACGCATCGACCTCGTTAAGCCACCCTCCCTCCTCCCCGTCACCAGACACAGAACATGATGACAGAGAGGTCGTTCACTTATTGATCCTTTATCTGACCAATCAAAATGTTCATTGGTGATATTTTATACAGCTGGAATGTAAAAAATTCAATTAAATTCCCCCCCCCAAAAAAGAACGAAATATTAAGCCTTTTGTGCTCCAGAAGAAGCTGCATGTACTCTAATAAATTGCCTCCAGTGATGTCACTCAGTGGCTAAGTTGCATTGTGGGTAGTGTAGGCAGCAGGTTTTTCAAAATGAAGAATGTGTAGAATTAAAACGGTGATATCTTTAAACTGTCCATGAGCGCGTCAGTGCTGCCTACATTACCCACAATTCAACTCGCCTTTAAGTGAAGCCACTAACAGTCATATCAGATTACGTGCAGCTTCCTCTGGAGCCACAAAAACTAATTTCTCCCCAAATAAACAATAGAAATCCCTCCGACCTGTCAACACAAATAATTTATCTTAACTTAATCTATTATTTGTTCAGTTTGAACCCATCAGTCGACATTTTACAGACAAAAAAAGCATCAGATTTTAATGAATAAATTACATGTGATAAAAACAATGTACACCTTTATTTTCATAAGGGTGGTTTATTTTAATTGTCTGTATACAGTATGAACAGGAGTCTATATTGATATCCATATGTGTAAATCCAACGCTTCATTACACTCGCTCACCCTCCAACAGGAGGTCGTGATGCAGACTCACCAGGACTTGAACCCGGCACAACCACACAGTCCCCGTCCCATCCCACCCTCCTTTTCCCACCCATGATCTCTAAACTCCAAAAACCTTCTTTTTTTAAATATACTGCAAAGATTGTACAGAATATAGAAACCCACACAGTAAACTAAAAGTACACAAATGTTTTTTGTATTTTTTTTTACTTTATGCCCGGCATAAACCAACACATAAATTGCGACTTTGAGGCTACTCGGATTAATCTGCTGAACGTCTGGCGTGGAACCAGGAGGCGGCTCGAATCCCGTGAGGATGTTAACAAGGCCAATTCTTCCAAAATAAAATAAAAAATATTACTTTTGTTAGATCTATCGCACGGTAACTAACGCAGCTAGTTTGTGGCAAGTGAGCAAATACAATGATTTTGAAAGTCTCGTAGGGTTAAAACCTGGTGATCATCCATCTGGAACTGAAACTAAAGTGCCTGCAAAATACTGCAAGCTCATTCATGGTGAATACAAAAGCAGGTAACATAAGCACTATACAGTTTTCAATGTTTACATAAGCGTATACACACAATCTATAATATAACAGAGTAGACTATGCCATGAATCAGTAGTCATAAATATTACATTGTGCATGTTCTATTGCACATGTCAAGTGTTTGTATGACATGGTAGGTATGGGTTAGTTACCTAGACGTCATTTGTTTTAATACAAAGATGCAACAACACAGATTTCATAGGACACAGGCTATACATTTTCACAAATCCACGTTTTTTCTTCTTCTTCTTAGGATGTTTTCCTAATTAAACCAAACCTATAATACAACAGTGATATTAAAGTGTGATAAATATTCATGCACAAACAGATGATACTATCTAAGATCTAGTATGTGAAAAGATACTGCTGCACAAGCCAGCCGCTGTGAACTGGTGGGAGGTTTTCGGCTAAACTGGACGTGAAAACTTAAAAACACAAAATGAGTGATTGGTAAAAAAAGGCACATGGATCTGAGAGGAGCGCACACACACTCACACACACACACTCACACTCACACAATCACACACACACGTCTGACAACTGCCTGGAAGTTCTTGTCATCGTTCTCAACAACACAATCAACAAGTTTACGAAAAACAGACAATCACATGCAACCACAGAATAAGGTCCCGCACTCGAAACAAAACCAAGATCTTCCCACATTTTACACCACACGCCTTTTTTCATTCTGGTCAAGTTTTTCTCCACGTGTTCCAAAATAAATCGAGGGATCCTAAATCTTTTGCTAAATGAAGGATGAGGATGAGTCGAGTCTTACGGATACTAAAAACCATTAAACAGAATTAACGGGTGAATGTTATAAACTACGAATGGGAGAGCAGAGGCTGGCACACGCTGCTTTCTGGGTGAATGTCACATTTGCTACCCAGGACTGAAGAGCAGCTCAGTTCATGGGATGCAGGGAGCTTCGGGGAAACTCTCACCCTCGGCGGTGTGCTGGACTGTGTGCTCCTGCAGAGCTGTGAGGTCAACAAAACGCTCTCCGCACCACACACACTTAAACTGTGTCTCCCGCGAATGCACACTCTGGTGCTTGGCCAGGTGCTCACGCTGCTTGAAGCTCTTGTCGCAGCTGGCACACTTGAAAGGCTTCTCCCCGGTGTGGACTCGCCGATGGCGCTGCAGCTCAGACGAGTACCTGAAGCGCTTTTCACAGTCGGGACATTTCAGCGGCTTCTCCCGAGTCGGGTCGCAGCGGTGCTGAACAAACTCGGAGGACGACACGAAGCGCTTGTCGCACAGGGAGCATTTCAGCGGCTTCTCCGTGCAGTGAGAGTTCTGGTGGCGCTGGAGCGTCGAATTCTTTTTGTAACCTTTGCCGCACACGTCGCACTTGTAGGGCTTCTCCACTTCACCGCCACATTTGTGCCTCAGCAGTTCTCCCGATTGGCTGAAAGACTTCTGGCAGGACGCGCACTTAAACAGACTCTCCATCCCGTGAACCTGCTGGTGGTAGAGCAGGTGGGACGGCTGAAGGAAGCCCTTATCACAGAGGTTACACTTGAAAGGGCGATCAGCCGGGTTTTTGTGAGTGCGACGGTGGCGTACGAGAGCATACTGCTGTTTGAAGCTCATCTGGCACTCCTCGCACTGGAAAGGCCGCTCCTCCGAGTGGGTGCGTTCGTGCTGCCGCAGGTCGGACGGGCGCTTGAAGCTCTTTCCACACGAACCGCAGCGGAAAGGTCTCTCCCCCTCTGGCTGGCACTGATGGTGCAGGAGCTCCGACGACTCCTTAAAGTGCATCTCACACAAATTGCACTTGAAGAGGTGCTCGCCTGAATGAGCGTACATGTGCCGCACGAGGTGAGAGCGGTGCTTAAAGCTCTTCTCGCACACGGCACATTTATACGGCCGCTCAGAGCTGTGCGTGCGCTGGTGGTGTGCCAGATGTGAAGACTGGCTGAAGCTTTTATCACACGTGTCACATTTGTATGGCTTTTCACCAGTGTGTACTCTCTCATGGCGGGTCAGCTCTGACAAATGCCGGAAGGCCTTATGGCACACTGAGCACTTATATGGCCGGTCTGGTGCTGAGGCCTCAAACGCAGGAGGAGACGAGGCACTGATCGCTGCACCGCCACTGGACGTCTCTCCAGTGGAGGGCTGCTGAGGGTTGGCAGCTGACGAGGTCGGGGTGACGTTTCCAGAACCAGGCCGGTACGTTTTCTCGCAGATGGAGCACTTCATTGGGTTGTTGCCGTTGCCGTGCGAGTTGTGATGCTGGGCCAGCGAGGTGAGCAGAGAGAAGCCCATCTTACAAACACCACACACAAACGGTTTCTGTTCCACCTGCACACACTGATGCTCCAGCAGGTCTGTCGCCTGGCTGAAGATCTTCATACACTGGGTACACTGGAAGGAGCGGTCTTGGTTCACCATGCACTGGTGTTCATGAGGGTTGGCCAGGTGAGAGATGTCGTGACCACAGGCCCCGCACTTGTGCCCTCTCTCGCCCCCTACCTGTAAGGAGGGCTGCTGGGCTTGAACCGAGAGCTGCTGGCCGTGCTGGGGCTGCTGCAGGGAGGTATCTGGCTGCAGGACGACTCCGTACACAGCGCAGCCCAGGGGGTTGTCAGTTCCCTGGGGGAGCGTGTGAACAACGGAGGGTGGAGCCACTGCATGTTGCTGCTGCTGCTGCCACGCCTCTGTCATCCTTCCACTTCGCATATAGGGACTCAGCACTCAGGAGATGAAGGTGGGGGGTTTCAGAGCAGAACTGAGAGGGTGGATGTGGTTGAGGAAACGTCGACTGGCACCGGAGAGTAGCCGAGCGCGTTATCTGGCTTTACACACGTCCTTTGAGATAGGTGAGAAAACCTAGAGGTGAAAAAACACAAACAAAATATCACTTGATCTGCTTCAGACACATAAATCAAGAGAAAATAATCCAGGGCAGGTGAGCCATCAGTGTGCGACCTGATGCATCATAAAAGCCAGTGGACAAGACAAACACTGACTGATAAGAGCTGTTTACATTCCAGAGAGGGAAGGTTGTGCATCTGTGTCAGAATAAAACACAAGAGTGTGTGTGTGTGTGTGTGTGTGTGTGTGTGTGTGGCTGTCAGGTCCTGTGTGTTGTCACACAGAACTGAAACAAACCTCTTCAATATCTGTGGAGGCCTAAAACTAGATCATCGATTATTGGCAAAACATACATTTAACAAGTGCTGTGTGAATGTGAGGAGAACAGTGTTGATGCTGTTATCTGCTCGGCTGATGTTGCGGTGACACATCTGCGGGACTTCCCTCACAGGAAACCCTCAAAAATAACAGTTATCATAGCTTCAGCAGAACCAGACTGGGGCTCGGTCTATTTCCTGAAACGGAAGTCGGTGAACGTAAAGCTCCAATTTGTTAAATAAACGTGCATTTTAACTGTTTGTGGCGCGAATGTGTTTTCCACATCAAGTCTGTTCTGCTCAGCTGGTTTTGCTGGACATAAATCACATTTCCTGGAGAGATTTTCACGATAGTGTTTCTCTTCCAGGATGTAGCTCCCCGACATTAGCTCCTCAGCGTAGCTAGCTAGGCGAGCGGCTAACAGCTAGCTGCCAGCTAACGCTACTAAACAACTGGACTTCCGATCAGATAATCAACCGCATAATCTCCGGATCGATAACTTGTGAATCGCGGGTTTTTTTTTGCGAAGGTGTGAACAGCAGATTGTAACACAAACACGACGGAGATAAAAGCGAGCGGAGCGCGGCGGCTCGCAGGCTCCCGTCGGGACGCCGCTTTATGAAAGGCCACAATAACCGTTTGATACGAGCCTCCACTGAAAACCGACCCCGGATCAGACCAGGCCTCCGCGGAGCTGCGGGGGGAAAATCACCTTCTGGAGCCGAGCCGCCAAAATAAACACCTTCCACACAAAACACAAGCAGGAAAACTCACTCGAGCGGCTTATCGGTGGTTTTCGGTCCTGTCTGCAGCCTGAGGTCGACAACCTTCGGTGTATTTGGGACTCGGAGGACCGGCGGTAGAGGGGATGCGGTTGAAGCCGGACGCCATCCTCCTGCAGACGGACGGACACCGGAAGCCGCCACGCAGTGAGCTGTCGCCGCGGAGCTGCTGCCGCTACACCCGCTGCTACCGGAGCTTCGACCCGGGAGCCGAGAACAACCGGAGGAGGAGAAGAACCGCTGCCCGAGTTTGTTCCAACAGCATTCAAACAAACACAAAGGCCAATAGGAGCCTGAACACATTAGCTCGTGTGTTCCGCAGTGTGACAGCAGGGGGCGCTGTTTCCCTCCGGCAGCCCGTGTAAACACCGGGCCCACCTGCAGCCGGCAATCTACCGGGTTATTACCGGCAATAGTACAACAGCTGTGAAGAAGTACTCACGTTTATTGTTACTAATTAAACATTTATTTATGACTCATCACCATCTGAACAGCCTCCTAATGCTGTCACAGTGGAGCTAATGTACCGTATATATACAGTGTATAAACCTTATTTACTATATAAACTGTATATAAACTATTTACTGTGTATAAACTGTATTTACGGTACTTAAACTGTATATATACTGTATATACTCTATTTAAACTCTATTTAAACCATGTGTACTGTATATTACTGTATTAACTGTATATAAACTGTATTTACTGTTTGGTTTTAAACTGACTGGACATTTAAAATATTGATCTGAAAACTAACAACAGCTGGTTAAATGTAATGGAGTAAAAGTATAAAGTAGGATTAAAAGAAAACACCAGAAAATGTACTTACATCACACCGCTGCTCATGAATAATATACATATTGTAAAGAATTATAAATATACTGTTAATATACATACAACTCATGCTGTCATATAAAAGTAGTGGAGAGGAGATACTCAAGTAAAAATACCAAGATTTTGTACCTGTGTGTAGTACTTGAGTAAATGTACTTAACACTTACATGGAAACCAAACAAAAACATGTTTTTTGCCTTATAATTATATTAAATTTTGAATAAATCATCTCAGAATCAAACACAAACCTCATATTTCTGTAGTTACAACTCTTGTTCTTCTTCTTCTCTTCGTCTGGTGTAACACAGGTAGAAAAGTCGGACACCTCACACAGGAGGCACGCACAGCAAAGACTTTGGCTTAAAAAAGGGTGTAAATATTGTCTTTATGAATTAATTTGGTATCTTTCAGAGACTTCTGCTGTTCTGACCTCATTAACAAACATGAATGTTGGACCTCATTAAGCTCATGTGGTGTAAAGACAGATAAACACCGGAGGCTGTTATCACAGCACAGTAATGAACGTTTCAGTGTCCACATACTTCTGTCTATGTATTTTGGACGAATATAAAGACATTTAATCTCATACATGTGGAAATGTTGTGGCTTCAGATTAAAGAGGAAGTAAATCTTCCTTTCAGATGACTTCCTCTGTTGCTGACTGCGCTGCGTTCACTCACCTTAATGTTCTGATTTAATGTTGCTGTTAACAGTAAGTAATAAAAGTATATAACAGCAACAACACGTATGTATCAGGTATAACAGGAAAAACATCACAAGTGTTTAAGATTCACTTCTGTACCAGAAATAATCCTGAAACTCTGCATCCAGATACTTAATTAATTAAACTTACCTGCTCACCACACGTTCATCACACAGAGAGATTAAAACACGTCAGATTAACTTGTTTTAATGACACGTTTGTCTTCTTCTTTCTCACGTTGGCTTCAATCTTTCATTTGTAAATTTAAAAATATAAGTTAAGTCTTTTAATCTTCATTAACGGTGGCATACCAGTCCAAGGATCGGTATGTACCGCTGAGCAGCAGCTGAAATCCCTTCGGCCACTTTTCAATCTCGGCGCTTCTGAATTTCTGATGAGTTGGGAGTGAGATGTTTTCTGTCTCCCGTTGTGTTAGTGTTTAACCAAAACACGATCTGTTTCGAACTCTAACTCAGTGGTTTTTGTACCGAACATAAGCACCGTGATGTCAAAACATAAAACTGAACTTGTGAAACTGAAGACAGAGTGATCCGCGGCCTGCAGAGACGGAAATGCCAACATTTATTCTGGCGGTCGGGTCGGAGACGGCAGTAATAACGACACCAAACTCGTTAATTTCAAACATTTCATTATTTTCTCCACATTAACTTGGAAACAACCTCATAAACCAAAGAGTAAGAAAGAGCATGCTCGGGCATGCAATGATGTCACAACATGATGATGCCACTGGGTGCGAAGTATAAAACATACAGTAGCAGAGAGTTTCTTTTTATATCATTCATAAACTCAGGACATGTCGGTATCCACTGAGAGTTAAAAGCTAGCGTTGTATTTTACACTGCTCTCCAGGTCTCACGTAGCCTTGTGTTGCTGGATAAAAGAGAGACGAGAGGGAGAAACTCACAAACTGACACCAGATTGAGCAGGCTGAACAAACATGCTGAAAAAAATCTCATCCGGCCCAAAAAGTGTCTGGAAATGACACCGTAGAAACCCCATTTTTCCCTTTTTGACTGGTCCAAAAGGGGGACAGGGGAGAGAGAGACAAAACAGTGCATGCCATTTCAGGGGTGAGAGAGAGGTTTGTGGGGAGGGTGGAGGAGGAGGAGGAGGAAGAGGAGGAGGAGGAGGAAGAGGAGGTGGAGGAGGAGGAGGAAGAGGAGGAGGTGGAGGAGGAGGAGGAGGAAGAGGAGGAGGAGGTGGAGGAGGAGGTGGAGGTGGAGGAGGTGGGGCCGGGTGGGGTGGAGGGTCACCTTTCTTAATGTTGAAGGTTATTCGTCTCCTCTCAGCCTGCCCACGTGGGGGGGGGGGGGGGGGGGGGGGGGGGGGGGGGGGGGGGCGGGGTTTTGTTCTGGGGGCGGGTTTTTGTGCTGGGGTCGGGTCGGGTCGGGTTTAAATAAATTAGAGACGGAAAATGAATAAATACGAGGCACTCAGCATTCTCTCTGTCTTGCAAACTGCAAAAAGTAACAAACTTGAATAATAATGACACATACACATATATAGTAGAATTAGTGGTTATAACATAACAGTCTCAAGGCTGTACAAAGGGGCAAGGCTGAATCCTCCTCAGTTTGTCAGCAGTTTAATGTAAAGTGTGTGTGTGTGTGTGTGTGTGTGTGTGTTCGGAGTGCGAATGTGTCACTTAACAATAAATTCAGGAAGTTCCTCGAGGGTTTTTCTTTTTTTTAAACTCGTGGGTCTTGGAGCGTGTCGGTCATCAACGTTTTTTGATCCGATTCTGTGATTTTCATTTTTCCCAATTTTCGGACGCGAACGTCCGCCGACAGGAAGTGATAAACCGGGATGGCGTGCGTACAAATGAGGACAGAAACAAGTGATGTTAAAGGGATTAGAAAATGCACTTTTTAAAACCCCACACAGCCTCATGCAATGGTTGTGTGCGTTCGTGTAGTTCGTAGTGGAAAAAAGAAAAGAAAAGAAAAGAATAATGACGGAGCCCTTTAAAATGGATCTACTCTTGCAGCATAGTTCTGTATGTAGCGCATAGTGTGAACAGGGGTTAGAGACCGGTGGAGGGGGCCGAGAGGGGGGAAGGGTTAGAAGGCAAAAAGGGGTTATTGTCTGATGCTCTTGGTTAGCATGTTTCTCATGATAACCAGGACACACAGGGTTGCTATATTCTCGTCTAGGATGATGGAAAAATGGGCCAGACTGCCTGCGCCATCTCCAGTCCATCGCTGATGGACGCCCGTGCACGTGTGTCCCGGTACACCACGCTAGTTTAAAGCTGCACTCACGACTTTCTTACTTTTCTTTTTCTATGGTTGCAAGCTCAAAGGAAGCATTTTTTGAAAAAGGAAACGGTGCTTTCGTAGAAACTCAGATGGGCTTCAACAGAGGAGAAAAGACCAGTAGCAACAATAGAAAGGCTCTGCTGTGTCCGTCACTCGGGCTGCGGGCTCCAGTCGAATAGGCAGAATGTCCGTCTCAGTAAGTAATAATATAATATACCGTAGTTATCAATAAGTCTTAGTAGATCATACCTGTATAAGCTTAAATAAAGAAGTGAATGAAAAGAATGGCTACTCCAATATTGAGTAAAATGACCATAACCACCAGAATAGAGCTGGAGCCCTGAAAGACAAAGAGAGGAGAGAAGAAGTGACGTTAGAGAGCAAAAAACACTGGAGGCAGAAAGAAGAGAACAGCATGGAGTCAGACTGAAGAGGAAGGAGAGCCAAAGACTCCACAACTGTGACGATACTGATGATAATAATCAAAAGGAGAAGTAGAGGAAGAAAAAAGAGGAACAAAAGAAGAGGAAGAAGAAACTGAGAGGAAGTAGAAAAGGAAGGAGCAGAAGGAAAAAAACAGAAGACGAAGAAAAAAACAATAGTAGAAGAAGAAGAAGAAGAAAAGTATTGTTTACTCCACTACTTTCATTTGATAACTTTAGTTACTAGTTACTTTGTAGATAACATGCAAAGCCAAACATTTTAGATTAAATCTGATTGCTGATAATCAAAACGAAGCTGAATATCGACTGTGATAATCAGTCGTTGACAGTTATATATATGTCATATATGTATAATTTACTTTCACATGTACTTCTGATACTTAAATATATTTGTTATCAGACACTTCCAAGACTTTTACTCGACTTCTGTCTGTACAGGCGACTTTTACTTTTAGCAGTGTAATATCTGAACACATCTTTACTTTCACTCGACTTTTGGGTCGACCTGACGACAGGATGTATCTGTGACGACTCACTGAGTTTGATTTGAGGGTGAGATGCTCTCCTTCCTGCTCCAGAGTGATGGGCTGAGACTTTAGGGGTGGGGAGAGGGTGAGGTCCCTGTGCAGCGGCCACTCCTCCAGCTCCGCCCCCACATTCAGGTTGTCCAGCATCTGTACAGAGTCCATGGATCCTTCTCTGACCGGCCGAAGGCCTCGGGATCGCAGCCTGTTGTTTTTGGGGGCCGGGGACTCCGGGCCGAGCCCCCGAGACGTCTGCGAGTCCGGACACAGCCTCATGTCCACCGTGTAGTCGTTCATCCGCTCCTCGTCCTGCTCTGTGAGGCGCGAGTGGGCGGGGCTCCACCTAAGGGTGCTTTCAGCAGTCCAGCCCCCGGTGAGGCCGTCTAGCCTTTGGTCGATTACAGCATGCTCGTTAAGCTTGTGGTTGGACGGGTTGTGCTGCTTTGGATGGTGGTTGGAGTAGACATGCTCTCGAGGGTTGTAGCTAGAACAGACGTGGTCCTTTGCATTGTGATTGGAGGAGATATAATCTTGGGACTTGTGATTGGAAGAAGCATGCTCAGAAGTCTTGTGATTGGACATGTTATGTTCCAAGGCCTTGTGATTGGATAAAATGTGCACCTGCGGCTTGTAGTTGGAAGAGGCATGCTCGCAGGCCTTGTGATTGGTGGAAGAATGATCCCATGTTTTGTGATTGGACGACGAGTACTCCCTCGACTTGTGATTGGAAGAGGCATGCTTAGAGGGCTTTTGGTTGGACAGGGAGTGCTCCCACGCTCTGTAGGAGGAAGCGTGCTCCCGGGACTTGTGATTGGACAACGATTTCTCCCGTGGTTTGTGGTTGGACAGAGGGGCCTGCTCGTGGCCGTTAATCTGGCCCTCCTGCTCCTCCAGCAGGGAGGGTGTGGTGGAGCGGCTGCTGCCTCCTCGGTCCGGATACATGTCATCAGTCCAGTTGTTAGCCCCGCCCCTCGGCAGATCCATGCCCCGCCCCTCCACCAGAACCTGGATCTCGGCCCCACCCTGATCGTCCACGGCGCTCTGGCGCATGAAGCAAGCATTTCTGGGACGGTGGCCGTGCTTGGGCGGGCTGTGGGGCGGCGAGGTGGGCACGCTCAGCACGGGGCTGAGATCAGGTGTGATTACAGGTGGCGTGGTGTCCGGCGTGCACAGCTCCGGACTGTCTGTTCCTGTGGAGATCACCTCGTGGTCTTTGTCCTTGGCGTCCTGGTGCTTAGGCCTCTGACATTCGAGCCCTATGAAAACAGTCAGAGAATAGCACCAGTGAGGTGATTTGGCGGCGGTCCATCAGTACAGTGTGTGTGTGTGTGTGTGTGTGTGTGTGTGTGTGTGTGTGTGTGTGTGTGTGTCAGTGTTATTAGCATGCAGGGTAACAAAAGGAGAGAGAAGCTGGATCCTGTGCTGACAATCACTGTTGGCTCAGAGACGATCACGGAGGTGAAAACACTTCATTTATTTCATCATGAGTTGTGAGCTCACATGCTGTGAATCCACATATTTAATATACTTTTTATTCAGTATTAAAATGTTTATATATGCAGATTTTAGATGAAAACACTGAGTACAGCTCAGTCATCTCCATAATTTGCTGCCTTTTTTCTTTTCAGTCACGACTTGTGACTAATTGTTACCGTCCGGACCTCTCGAGGGAACAGAAGCAACAAAAAGTGGACAAAAAATTTGCCAATGAAATAATTTAATGTTATTGTTGCTCCTCAGGAAACCCAAACTGAGCCAAAGAGAAAGGAAAAGCCAGAACTAATGCAGCACAGTTATGTTTCTAAATGTCTGTAAAGCCAGCGTGTTTATAAAGCTCAGAGTTTATATCAGTGGTGGAATGTAACTGAGTTTATTTACTCAAGAAGTATTTGTACTCGAGTCGAGTATTTACATTTTATACTACGTTATATTTTTACTTCACTGCGTTTGTCTGACAACTCAAATCATGCTGCAGTCTCAGAGTAATAGAAAAATAAAATCCACAAATAAATGATGATGTTTTATTATTATCATTATTATCATTACTATTATTATTATTATTATTATGATTATTATTATAGATTTAGATGAAACGTTATTGATCCTCAGGGGGAAATCAACAAGCTACCCAGCAGATAAACAATATGAAGTTAAATTAAATGAGCTCCAGTTTTAACAGCTTCAACATTAATTATCGGTGCGTCATGAGCACTTTTACTTTTGCTACTTTAAGTGTATTTCAAGGATTTTTAACATATTTCACTTCCCCTGTTTTTGTCTTTCTGGCCGTCTCTGATCTGGCAGCTCTGATGAATTCATCGTACAGCAGACGGACACATTCTGACGTTAGCTGCCAAATATTTCCCACATATTGATCAAGTGGTCGGAAACAAAACTCCAAGTGAAGCTGATGTTGCTCTGTGACTGCTGGACGTTTAAGATCAGATTATTATTTGCTCGCAACTCTTTCTGGGGTGATAGAAGAGAGGCGAAGACTCCAGTGGATCTTATTTCATAAAACCTTCTCCTGGTAGTGAACAAAGAGAGACAGCTGATGTATTGATCCTGTTTGAATTGTGTCATCAATCACACAGCTGATCAGACTGAAAACACGTCATCATAAAGACGTCACAGCCAACAGTGTTGTCAGTGACGTCGTCTGCTGATATACAGGAGCAGCTGACAGAACTGAACCAGAACCAGAACCAGCTCTGCTCTCACAGACCTGCAGTCGTCAACATGAGCAGATTTATTTCTGAGCCCAGTTGGTTCCATGTTGGTGCTGATGAGACGACGTAGTTTACTGAGCGTTTAACACAAAACTACATGAGGTTTAAACTTTAATCACAGCGAACGGAGACCTTACTGACGTGACAAACATCATCTGTGTGATTGATGACACAATTAAACAGGATCAATAAGTTATCTGTCTCTCTTCATTCACTAACTTACAGAGTTTTTATGAAATAAGGTCACATGCGGGCGTGACATCACCTCTCTATAATCAATCAATGCAGCTTTAACCTCAAACAGCTGAAATCCAAAAGTATTACAGACGAGAACCAGTGATCATAGTTGTTGATTCATCTGCTGGTTGTTTTTCTCAATTCATCGATTATTCACTTTGTTTATAAAACGTCAAAGTGAAGTGAAAAATGTCTGGCTGGTAAAAGAAAAAGCTTAACAGCATTGTGAAGTAAAATGATTATTAATTGTCAAAATCGTGGTTCTGCCGATCAACTAATCAGTTAATCAGCTGAATGTTGCAGCTACACAGTGATTCAATTATCAGTGTGTTATTAGAGTGTCCATATTCTAACATTCAGCAGACACTTGCAGGTTTAAAATGATTCTCAAAATGTACTTAAAGTCATCGTATGAGAACTTTTGGTAATTATCTCAGATTAACCTGACTGATGACATCAGAGTCAGAGTGTGTGTGTGTGTGTGTGTGTGTGTGTGTGTGTGTGTGTGTGTGTGTCTGAGTCGGACACTCTTCTTCTTCGCTCACCGTTTCCGTAGATGTGGAAGGACGGAGAAAGCTCCTTGGCGGCTATCCGGGCCAGTCGACACTCCTCCGTGGCCTTCTGAGCGACTCCTTCCGCTGCCTCCGCCTTCCCACGAGCGTGGCTCATCCTGCACAGCACAGGTGGAAACACTGCAGTCACACAGGCTGGAGGTGTAAAGGTTACCACTGATCCTCGATCCATGAAGATACACAATCAATAGGAAGACTTGAGCAACACCTGCGCTGTGAATTTAAATATCCAGGTTTCATAAACTGACATGGATTTAAAGAAGTTAAACTCTTTCTCATTTTTAACGTCTATTCTGAAATCACCAGCTGTAGTAATGGAGCCCTGATGTATGGAAGGCTGTCAGGGCCAAAATTCAACAACAGAAGCTCGACATCGAGCCATAAGCAGAAGATGTTTCTCTGGATCTTTGGTGATGTTTGTTCTCAGTGAATGTTTTGCTGACCTTGACATGGCGATCTCCGCCTTCTGCTTGGCGATGTCTGCGGCCTTCTCAGCAGCTTCCACAGCCCGGTCCACCTTCTCTCTGATCTTACTCGCCCTCAGTGGGATCAGGTTCTTGCGTTTGCCGCTCACCAACACGTTCTGCTTGTACTTTCCTTCCTCCTTGGTGCCGTCGGGGAAGGTGGTGCATCCGTACCCGTGCCTCTTGTTTCCCGCCCACTCACCTTCGTAATGCAGGCCGTCCGAGCGCCGGCTCACGCCCCAGCCGGCCCGCTGGTCGCTCCGCCACTCGCCAGCGTACATTTCTGTGACAGTGGCGTCCACAGGAGCACCCTGCTCACTTTCACTGGCGTTGGAGTGGATGTCGGACGCAGCAGAGCTGACGGTGCTCATGCCGGCCTCGCTGCAGAAGGAGCTCTGCTTGCTGAGCTGACTGGCCAGAGAGCTTTTGGACTCAGAGCGCCGCAGCTTCAGGCCGCTCAGGATGGACTGTCTGAAGCGGCCTTTTCTCTTCCTTTGGCGTTCGGCTTCACTCGGAGCCGTCAGAGCGAACCCTCCTCGCCCCACAGGGCTCCCCGCCAGCCCGGCCACCACCCCGTCTGTGGGCGTGGTGGCGCTGCCGTCCTCCAGCACAGCCGGAGGGCCGTGGCTGTGCTCGGAGCGGAGCGAGTTTATGGATGTTCGCAGAGGGAAGAGGATGACGGCCGCCATGCCGTACGGGACACTCTGCCGCACGCCATAGCCATGACGCATCCCACCGAGCCACTGGCCCTGGTAGGTTCCTGAGAGACAAACAGGGACAGAGCGAGAGTCAGGACAGGAAACCTCTCATGTTTTTATCAGTGACAGCTGCACAAACTGTCAGTTCTTAACTTGACTCTCCCATGACGTGACATGAGGCGACACTGAGCACCAACCAGGATTTCAACGTTGACTTTTAGTTGAAAATTGGAAGATGTTACGTTTCCAACTAAATTTCTTCTTAATTTATTTAAGTTTTAAATTTTTTTTAAGTATGCAGGATTTGCTTTAAAGACACATTTCTACTGAGTGCAAATGATAACAGCTGATCGTCACTTTGGAGCCTGATGAAGAAACCAAATCCAGATTTCTCAGTTGGAAGCCAGTTTTACAAATCCCTCTGAAATATGGTCTCAGTCTGAACAGTTAATCAATGTCTTTAAATAGTTGCTGGAAACACGCTCACTGTGGACGGTCACGTCTAAATGTTTTATTTTTGCAAACTTACAAACTTGCAAAACTGATGACATTAACATCAGTCTGTTCTTTGCTAATTACAAAGTGCTACCGTGCTCTCGCTCTCCAGGCAGCAAGATCCGTCCTCTGAGGCTCAGTTACACAAAATCTGGTGGTGATCCATCAGATCGTTGTCAGTCTGAACCAACACATCCAGTCCTCCAAAAGTACGAATCAACCGGAAAACACCATCAGTGTTTCCTGGTGTGGACTGACTGAAGCTGAGGGAGACGACTCTCTCGACATTTTGTGATTTGTTTCTCTGTTGTAACCCTGTGTTGCTGCCACTCCCCTTGTAAAAGAGACTAACCTGGTTAACGAAAGGCTAAATAACACAAAATAAAAGCTGTATTGTGACATGCAACAGATCCACCATATGCATCTATCATTCTTGAGTGTAAAGGTTTATGTTGCTGCTGCACCACCAGGAATAAAAAATCTTTGAAATCATTCAGTGCCAAACTGAGGCTTGTTGGCACGACATGAAAGCTGTGGAAATAAACCAAACACTCGAAATAAACACAGAATGAAACCACATATTTGGCTTCTGCTCCACTCCAGAAAAATACATATGTACTTTCTAAAAGCTGGCCAAGTGCGAGTATTCATCGAGCGAACTTGACGTCTTTGTGTCGGTTTAAGATTTAGCAGTATACAAAGTATAATCAGAAACAAGGAGTTCTCGTTCTGTAGTTCTCTTGTTAAACAATCCAAACCTACAGACGAGACTGACTGGACTGTATGAAACATATTTAAAGTCGTATGTCACATGTGTTGAAAAATGCCCTTTCGGCGAATGTGAGAAAGGAAGTGAGAAACGATTCTTGGATTCGTTCCTTCAATCGGATCTGCACCAAAACTTCTTGGGATCTATTCTGGGCTGAGACTCATCGTTCATCCAAGTTTGGTGGAAATCTGTTCGCTAGTTTCTGTTTAATCCTGCTGACAAACCAACAAGAGGTGCAAACAAAACCTTCCTACAAAAGGTGATAAATGAATAATAATATTAATCCTCCTCTGACCGATTCATTGATTAGTTTTTTCTGCTGTACTCGTATAAACTGTTGGGTTGTTTCATTTAAAAACAAAATGTCATATTTTATAAACTGTTCAGATGTTTGATCTGTAAAAAGTGGAGTTGAAGTAGAAAGTGGCATGAAAAGTAAAATACTTGAGCAACTGTATTTAGTTATACAGTTTAAAATAGAGAAGAAGGGAAGTTTGTATCTGATTTAGTTTGTTTGTAAGTTTTAGATTTGTCATTTGTCATTTTTTAATATAAAGCAAACACATTGTTAGAATGTTGATAACAAGTCAAATATTTTCCTCTGTGTTGATATTCAAATCCATCTGTTAATGTTTAAACCACAGAAGTGTCATCCTCCTCCCACCTCCTAACCTCCGGAAAGAGGAGGAGGAGGAGGGAGGAGGAGGAGGAGGAGGAGGAGGAGGAGGAGGAGGAGGAGGAGGAGGAGGAGACTCTGGAGAGAGTTTAAAACAAAGCCGGTCAGCTGTTTAACATCTCATATCTCTGAGGTGGTCAGAACAAAAGGTGAAGCTGATCCAGAGTCTCATATTTCTGGACGGGACACTCGACGGCCTCGTGTTCGACTCGCAGCTCCTCAGTTTGATTTCCAGGAGCTTTTTGTCATGAAACGTATTTTCACAGCTGTCCTTCAACCCATCCGGACCTCAGAACATCCTGACACAACACAGGAAGAAGTGATCGATAAGCAAAGGTGACTGGAACTAAAGCTGCGTCTAACGATTCTCCATCGATCGATCATATCGTTCAGTCTCAGAGAAAAGTGAAATAATGTCCATCAGAGTCTGAGTGACAGTTTAAAACTCAAAGATATCAATTGATCACAATTAGTAGTTAACAGTTTCTGCAGTTCATCAAAAGAAAAACTTGATTATAAAGCTTGAAAACCTCTGAACATTTAAACAGGAAGTCGGCCTGCTGATCATTACCTGAAGATATGGATCATTACAAACCAGTATTAAAAACACTGACATGGTGGCCATTTACCTCTGAGGACGAATATAAAGTTGGAATGTGACAAAGTTTTGGTAGCCGTAAACACAACAGTTAGGGACATCCGGACATTTCAAGGTAAAACACCCTGATTAATAGCCTGTTAGCGCCCGTTAGACAAGCTAATGTTAGCATTCAACCTCCTCCTAGCTAACATTACAGTCTGATGGTGTTTCAGACACAACAGGACGTAAATGAACTCTAATAAATCAAACCACAACTTGGACACATTGACTGAAGCCTGGAGACATTATGAAAATGGCGGAATTAGCTAGTTGTTAGCTGTTAGCATAACTTGAAATACAGCCTGATGTCCGCCCAGATTTTCTCTATCTGTTGTCTTGTGACTGATACTGATTTGTCAGAAGTCTGAGAGTGACATCTGAGGAAAATGGCCGACATGAATATGTTTTACTTTGACTCAGACCACAAAAGTGTCCCCGCCTGTTGCAGCCGCAGAAGCTAATGGATGCTAAAGTCTGGTGATAATCCTCTGTGAGCCGGTCACACGTCCTCATGCGAGACATTATGTCAGGACAAGAGAATATAATTGTTAGATAGAAGCTTCATCTCTCAGAATAATCAACACATTTTTCATTTTCCTTGCTTCATCCCGAGGTGACACACGAGGTTAAATGTCGGCGACATTTAACCTCGTGTGTCACCTCATCTCGGATGTTTACAGTCGCGTTCTAACAGTTTAATTGCTGCTTGTTTCCTCATCACGCTGCTAAATGACCGACGCCACAGTGTCATCGCTGCGTTGTTTGTTTACAGACTAACAGCTCATGAAAATGGAGAACTCGTATGAGCGGCGAGTAGAAAACGCGGTGCTGAACTCTTTGGAGAGATGTTTTGAAAAACTCCCAAAGATCTTAAACAGGAAATGGAAGAATCCTCAAGAGAGGCGATTCAGACAGAGATCCTCCTCCAACACGGCTCGGACTCCAACTGTCTCCACGTTACTTAACTTTACTGTCAAGTGGGTTTGATTTAGTTTAACTGAAGTACAAAGATCATCGCACACGTCTGTTATTCACCATTATTCATTCAGTCAAACCATTGTTCTTCTTTCATGCTGTGACTTTCAGTAGCGATACATTAGCGAACATTTCTGATGATTTCAACTTTTGATCTCAGAAATATTTTGTATCTTTCAATTTAATCGTTTTCATAATGCTCATTAACATTTTCAGCTAGATGCTCTCTTAAATGTCAATAAAACATCTTCGATCGTACCATAACAAATGTTTTAGTGATGATTGGATCTTGCAGCATTTAAAATATAGAAGATCTTCAACCGAATTTCCTCCAGTGTGTCGTTCCAGTGTAGCTACTTTAAAGTGAACCTACTCATTTTCAGTGGGAGTGCTATGGGCAGTTTTACGATCGCATCAGAATCTCTATTTTTAAAACAGTAAGAAGTCTCGACACAACATGAAACTTTGCTGGTAGCATCACCAGGGTCTCTACACATGAACACCAGCACTGACAACATTGTTTGTGTGCACAGAGTTACTACAAAGAAAGTTTTTGAACAGCTCATGTTAGCAGTAGCTTGTTCCGCTCGCCGCCGTCCTGCCAGTGGAGAAGAGTCGATCTCAGAATGAGACGTAACCTGGAGGACAGTTAAGGTCGAACGCTACTGAAGATTAGTTCTATATAAATGCTAATGATAATTTGTTGTTTTGTCATTAGCGAAAAAACAATATTGACTTTGTAGTTGAAAAAGGAGCCTCATATAACAAACAATACTAAAATCAAAAGCTGGAAAAGTGACGTGAGATCTCTCGTGGATAGCTGTTGCTGGAAGACAGAAGTTCCACCTTAACTGTCCTCCAGGTTACGTCTCATTCTGAGGTCGACTCTTCTCCACTGGCAGGACGGCGGCGAGCGGAACAAGCTACTGCTAACATGAGTTGTTCAAAAACTTTCTTTTTAGTAACTCTGTGTACACAATGTTCTCAGTGCTGGTGTTCATGTAACGTCAGAGCTATTATTTCTTCACCAGCTGTTGATAATTTTAACACATTTTTGAATTTTTTGAAATTAAAACTCTTACATGAAGCACCTTTAACAGCACGTGTCAGTGTTTGGATCTGGAGCTGTTGCTGAACTAAATGCTTACAGAAACACTGAGAACCCAAAAAGTTTTCAGTTTTCTGAGGTTGTTCTGTATTTTTACTTAAACTTTTTCTTCTTCCTGTCTGCAGGAAGATTGTTTGTTGGTTTGTGTAATTGTCATCAGGATTACACAAAAAGTACTGAACAGATTTCCACCAAACTTAGAGGGAGGTTGGGTCTCAGCCCAGAATAGATCCTGTTAGCTTCTGGTGCCGATCCGGTTAGAGGGACAGATCCAGGAATGATTTCTCTGTGGTCTAACTGTAGGATTTCTTTTTTACATTTTTGGTGATTTCTCAGGGAATAACGCAGCGATGTTGATGGATCTTTATGATTTTTGATGTATTTAGGTGGCCGGTATCGATGGGAACAATTTAATATTGATCCAAATAAAAATAAAGATTAAAATACAACTTTTTATTTTGCGTGTTGTAACAGGACATGAAGTTTCTTTACATTTACAATCAGACACATGCAATGCAATTCAAATGACAGTCACTTAAAACTGTGAAGTACATTATTTTCTCACTAATTACGACAGTATGCTGTAAATACTAGGATATAAACTGAATACAATCAGTTCTTTAGTCTTTCTTGATGAACCAAACTCCAGTCAAAAACTGACTAATTTAGTTTTTCTGCTTATTCTCTGTTGTATTTGATGATGTTGTTTTTTTTCCTGTTGCCTCTGTGTATCATGTACTAATGAATTCTCTCTTGAAGCTCTTAAAATCTCCTCAATATAATTTTTCAATATTATATATATATATATATATATATATATATATATATATATATATATATATATATATATATATATATATTTATTTATTTATTTATTTATTTATTTATTTATTTATTTATTTATTAACTTTTCTTATTTACTAACTGCAACATTATGCTTTGAATATGAGTATTTAAATTAAATAGAAGTAGATCTTAGTCTTTATTAGGGACACATTAATGGTTGACAAATGAGTCCTGTTGGTTCGACCAAACCCCAGTCAAAAAATTAGCAATTTAGTTTTTCTGTAGGGTTAGAGTCATGTCTTCCTTCTTGAAGCTGACAGCAGTAATATGACAAGTATTAGTCTATAAACGGAATACAATTAGTTCTTAGTCTGTATTTGGGACACTTTAATGGTCTACAAATGAGCCCTGTTGGTTTCACTCATGAACCAAACTCCAGTCAAAAAATGACTAATTTAGTTTTTTCTGCTAGTTCTCTGTCTTGTTGCTCGGTCAGTGTTCCCTCCTGATGCCTCTGTGTATTATTTAGTTTCGATTTCTCCTCCGAAGATTTTCAGAAATCTCCTCCAGTTGAAAACCAGATCCAGGCCTCGTGCGTCAGGAGCTGTCCGCGGTGCTGAACACAGAACCGGACCGCCTCGCGCTCGGCAGAACTCTCTGTAGGTGCACGAGGCTGCATGTGGCCTATAACACGGCTTTATTAATTTTAATAAGCACTTCTGTGTTGACAGGCCTGTCAGCGAGTCTCCCGTGTGTCCGCGTGTGTGTGTGTGTGTGTGTGTGTGTGTGTGTCCTGCACATTTATTGGGTTGTGGAAAATGTGTCAGCTCGTGCGTGCTATATTCATCTGTCGGCGGTGTGACACGTGAGCGGAAGAGGGGAGCGGAGCAGTCGCGTGACGCAGTGTTTTTTTTCTGTTGCTCTTCTTCTTCTTCACCATCTTTGTTTCAGCTCGCGTGCACACAGCAGGTGTGCGCGGTAAACAACCTGCACCTTTAATGCAGCACCGACACACACACACACACACACACACACACACACACACACTCCACATGCATCACTTATTGACCTGGCTTCAATCATCCGGGTCCCGCGCGCGGTCCGGGGCCGGCATGATCAAACGGCCTAGATTACAAACGAGACTGACGGCAGCGGAGAGCCAATCAGAGAGCAGCAGAGCCGCGAGCTGGTCTCCAGTGACACGCTGACCTGCTGCCTCCCGTTACCATGGCGACAGCGGGTGATGCAGAGGGGAGAGGGGTGAACGTATGTTTTTATAAATCAGCATGTGTCTAAACACGAACACAGTGACGACACCTCAGCACGGTTTAATTTCTAATATTAGACCCTCGCCCTCTTTTTATGGTCCGCAGCCTGGTTCTGGTTCTGGTTCTGTCTCACTTGAGTTCTGATCGTCTCATGAGTCAGTAGGACTCATAAATGTCTGCTCGGGGACATGGACGGACACACCGGGTCCCCAGACATGAGGACATGAGGACCCCAGGCTGCAACAGACATGGCCGCCATGTTTGTAGTCATCCTGTGTCTCTTTGTAGTCATCTCTCATATATTTGTAACCATCTAGAATTTTTCAGTCATTTTCCATCAACTTATAGTCATATTGTGTTTCTTTGTAGTTGTGTTGGATCTCCATGTTGTAATCTTTCATCTCTTTGTAGTCGTGTGTCTCTTTGTAGTCATCTCTCATATATTTGAATCATCATTTTCCATCAACTTATAGTCACATTGTGTTTCTTTGTAGTTGTGTTGGATCTCCATGTTGTAATCTTTCATCTCTTTGTAGTCGTGTGTCTCTCTGTAGTCACATCATGTGTCTTTGTAGTCGTTTTGTGTGTCTTTGTAGTCATTGAGCATCTCTTTAACATCATCTCTTTAGTTGTTTTGAATATCTGTGTCGTCACTTTGTGTCTTTGTAGTCACGTTACGATCTCCGTAGTCGTATTGCATCTTTGTAGTGACTCTTTGTATCTTTGTAATCATTTTGGATGTCCGTATCGTTATTTTAAGTCTCTCTTCTAGTCGCTTTCTGTACTTTTGAAATAATTTTGAATGTGTTGAGTCACTTTTACATCTAGTAGAAGTTGTTATAGTTGATTTGCATTTCTATGTCGTCATCTTACGTCTCCTTTTAGTTTTGCGCCACCTTCTAGTCACCTTTTATTTGAAGTAGGGATGCAACAGTATAACATTTCCAACGACCCTCAAATAATTGAGAACAGGAAGGTTTTATCGACGAACATATGCTTCATTATAATTTCACAGAAGATTTTGTCCTGACAAACACTAAACTTGATAGAAACTTGAGATTTCTGCACTTTTAATAAACTGATGAAGTTGGAAGTTGATCCTGTTATGTTATACTTTGAGACCGATCGCTTCTGGATCCCTTTTTAATCATTTTGTGTGTCTCTTTCTGGTTGATGTGTGTCTCCCTCAGGTGGTTCTGCAGGTGAAGCAGAGCTCTCAGATGATCAGAAGCTGTCTGACTCCTGTTAAACTTCCTGCCACAGCTCTCGATAGATGTTACACTAATACTACAGAACATTATACAGATATTACTCCCCAGGGGCCCCTGAACCCCCGGGCCCCGGGGCCTGTGCCTGGCAGGCCTGCTCAGTAATCCATCAACGCGTGTGGATGTGACCTACATGTTATTTATGTAGCCTACATTGGAGATGTGTTACAGTTGATTTTAGCAGTAAGCAAGTCGTTCCACTTCCACCAGCAGAGAATCAGCCTGGGCTGAATCTGCTCTGAGACAGAAGCTGTGGGAGGAAACATGGACGCCGCAGCGGCTGTGATTCAGTTTTATCTGTCTTACCTCCGTCGGAGTAGGTTTCAGTGCCGTATCCATCCTGCAGCCCGTTGCTCCACGTCCCCTCGTACCGGGCCCCGCTGGCCGTGCTCTCCAGCTGCCCGTAGCGACCTTTGAACCCCTGCGTCCACTCCCCTCTGTACTCCCAGCGGCCCTTGCTCTCCACGCCGATGCCATGCCGCTTGCCCTGCGCCCAGGTGCCCTGGTAGCTGTTCCCGCTGGGCCACGTGTACACGCCCAGGACCTCGAAGCCGTGACTCCAGGCGCCGGCGTACTCGCCCTGACCCTGGGGCCCCGTGCAGACCCCTCGGCCATGAGCCTTACCCTGCTCCCACCCCCCGCAGTACGACCCCCCGTCATCAAAGTCAAACCTGCCTCCAGTGGACATGCATGAAACAGGTTTAGGCAAATCCTTAGAACGTCAAGAAAAAGAACAAACAAGGGCCTGGTTCACTCAGAAGGAGCAAAGAGGGAGGAGGCCTCGTTTGAACCTGGTAGCATGGAGGTGCAGGGCCTCGACGCTCCTTCTCCTGCTAGTTCAGGATGTAAAACACCGGCTCCTCATTTTGAAATCAACAAGACACGGCCCGAAGAGCATCACCTCACGATGGAGAAGCAGTCCAAGCCTCAGCGACGGGTCTGGAGTGACGAACGCAGCTGCTGTGCATGCTGCTTCCCATGGGCATGCAGGCTCAGAGTGCTTCTCATCCTCCTCCTCCTCCACTTCCTCCTCCACCTTCCTGCTCCACGCAGCCTCGCAGCCGGGGAGCTCGCCGGCCCGTCGCCTCGGCCGTGCAGCGGGGCGCTCCAGACGAGCGAGGCCTAGGCTTTTCCAGCAGTCCCAGAGGCCCACAGAGCGGCGGCGGTGGCAGCAGCAGCAGCGAGCGAGCTCAGCTCAATCAGACATTAGAGCATCCCCACGTCTCTGCCGCACACAGAGAGGGATACAGGACAGGGATGCTGCTGTGCTCGTACGCCATCTACAAAAAAAATCAGGGAAGTTGGAGATAATTCTCGATAGCATGGCCTGGAAACGAGCGATCCGGGCTAACGCTCAGAGACACACACATCCACATCACACAAACACAGCCTCAGCCTCGCACACACACCTCGGCAGACATAACGGAGAGAGAATATCTCCTCGTATCGCTTCCCCTCCTTCTCCTTCTCCTTCTCCTTCTCCTCTCTGCTGTGATCTGAAGATGAGGCTCTCTCCTCTCCTGGAGAGAAAACAGCAGAAGAAGAAAAAATAAATTATTCCTCTCCTCTTCCTTTTGTCCTCTCCATCTCAGCGCCCGTCTAAACCCGGATTGTTGTTGTATCCCAATTCCACCAAGTCATCTGTCCTCTCTTGTTTTTTCGGCCTTGCTATTTTCTCTTTCTATCTCTCTCTCTCTCACTCTCTCTCTCTAAAATCTGCTCATTACAGGACTGTTCCACCCCAGCCAATACCCCTCCCCCACATGCACACACACACACACACACACACACACACACACTGAACACACACTCCTTCTCTGGGCTCTTAAAGAGATAGAGACGGAGGGATGGTGCGAATAGCTGCATGCACGGCGCTCGCTGCTCTTTCCCTTTGGGGATACAGCCTGCTTTTTCCTAATTATCCAGCCTCATTTCTCTCTCTCTCTCTCTCTCTCTCTCTCTCTCTCTCACACTGAAATCTGGTCAGTCAGCAATCTGTTTTCCTGATAACCGGACGTTTGCGAAGCTCATTGATCCCGTGCCGCCGTCTCCCAGGCTAATTGTTGTCAGTCTTTTTTTCTGTTTTGTTTGTTTTTTTTTATCCCCCTGTCGTCTCGTAGGTGAACCGGTGGACCGGAGCTGTCAGTTGGAAAAAGCTTCACCGAGACCCAGACAGACCTTTTTTTTTCATAAACAAAACAACAAATAATCTGTCTGTCTGCCTGCTGCCAGAAATTAAAAGTGCTTCATCACAATCTGACACACCAAACAGTCACTGTTACTTCCAGAGCGGTCATATGGTAGAATATTCTTCTGATCAATAACTGGAGCATGAAGGTATCGGAAATCTCTCTGTCACTGAACACACCATCTGCTGGTTCGTATGGTGACCAGAAAATGGTGTCACACAAGGACGAACGCCAGCCCGCTGAGATAAACCTGTTTTATTCATAAGCTGTTTAATGACTGAAAGATAAACCAACTGAATTTAAGCTGATTTACGTGTTTTATTTATTTATTTATTTATAACAAATGTTTCATGGCTGGCGGTCAGAAGCAGGTGAACAGAATCACAGTAAATCAAAGGGTCAGAGGTTCAAAAGCAAAGGAGTGACTTTATATTGAGTCAGAATATATAAATATAATATGAGCTGATTGTATGACGTGTAAGAAGGGTCAGTGACTTAAAATAGAATAAAATTAAATAAAGAACATAACATAAATTACAGATAACTTAGAAGAAGCACTACGGAGTCAAACAAATATTTTTCTTTTCCAAAACTGATTTACTTCACTTCTCTACTTCTATTAATTGCTATTCCTGTATATGTGTATATTGCTCTATGTTTTACTTATTTTAAACTAATATTTATATATTCATTATAATAATCATTTATATTTATGTATTTAATTATTTAGTTCAGAAACTAGAATGATTTTTTTCTCATTTTATTTGTTCTTAATTTTTTTTTAAAGGTCTGCTGTTTCTTAAATGTTTTTTAAGCTGGTTAATTAAATCAACTGAATCAGTTTCCTATTTATATGATGGTTCTTTATCTATTTAAAATGTATTAAATTATGTTTTAAAACATAAATGAGTTATTTAAAATATTTTTGAGAATTTTATATTTTTATGTTTGTATAAAAGTATTATATAATCTTTCTACTTTTCCATCTAATATTTAATTTGAGTGTTTTTTTCTGCCCCACCTTTTCTTTATAAACATGCAGTGTCGACGTTTTGTCGCCCCCTTCTGGTCCTGACAGTAATTACACCAACACTGCTGCTGATGCGTGCTGAGGAGTTTCGCCTCCATAGTTTTTACAGTTTCATTTAACTTTTATTTAACCAGATGAATCATGAAGAACAGACTGTTATTCACTGTGGTTGCCTGACGAAAGACAAAAGAAGAGTCACTGCTCTCTAATCTGCTGGTCGTTCTCATCACTGCCTGTGTTTCAGCCCGGGATTGTTCTTCTTTTACTCCAGATTAAAGTCTCTCAGAGAGATTGACCTGCATTCACTGCATCAATTGATTTCTATAAAGCCCGTAGGAGCCGCTGCTGTATATACTCAATGCACCAGTAATTCTTTGACAGGGTTAAACACTTAAACACGACCAAAGAGTTCACTGGAGCGTCACAAATACCCACAAAAGACCAAAACGGTCCTCAGTGAGGTTGTTTCCAATTGATTCACAAACACAGTCTGTGAGACTTCATGTCAGAAAGACTGAAATGAGGCAGAACAGATTTCTGAGATCCTCTTCTGTTCACCGCCACGTGATAAAATAATGATAACGAGCAGATTCAAGCAGACGTGTTTCAACTCTTCACATTTAATATCTGTGTCTGATGTTTCCTGCACTTCTTTGCATTCTGTGGTGGACAGCAGGAGTCGTCTCCTCTGAAATATCTAATTACAGAGGCAGCTTGGTCTCAGCTGATCATAGCAATTTTATATAACATTATATAACATTATATATATTTCTCCAGGCAGCAGTGTGTCTCTGCGACCTCACGCTGCCACTCGTCACCTTGATCATGAAGGTATAGAAGGTTACAGGCTACAGTTTGGTGTCATGATCTCAATTTAAAATGAACCAAAATGAACAGTTCAGCACCAGCGTGGTCGCCTAAAGAACAACACCTTAAAGACAACACAGCTAGCTTAGCATTAGCCTGCAGCTGCACTGAAGGAAGAATCTCCAACAGTGTTTCAGCTGCTGGGACAAACTTAAGAAACAGAACCGTGTAGCAAACTGAATTTATGTCTTTTGTAGTTAATTGTTGAATGAAGGGGGATCTTTTTGTTGAATTAATTGAATTTGTCCAACACGAGTCACAGGAGAAAGTCAAGCAGAGGAATTTGACAAATGTAGACGACAGTAGAGCAACAATTAACTGTTGATCCAATCATCATCATGGATCATGAATCTTGTCACCTCATTTATATCACCTGTAAAATCTGAGAGAAAGAGTCACAATGACGAGACCGACTGTGGCTTCAGCACCGCGGACAGCTCCACAGAGACGTCAATACACAGAACAAGTTAAAGCTCAACATGACGGATACATCAACCCTAAAATCACCTTCTGGTATTTAACGAATCACACAGAACAAATCAGGGCTGGACAACAAATCTCCCAAACATCTGAAGTGGCTGTGGACTTGTTTTAAAACATAACCTACTCAGGATCAACCCAAGTCCAAGAAGAAACCTTCACTGTACACTAAAAACATTCCTTCTCCACTATTAAGACAGATTAACACTACAAATGATAATCAACAAAATATAATTATCACATATTATTATAGAGGGAGAAACTGATCATCCACCCTGCAGATCAAGTCAATAAAATAATTTGAATTATCTCCACGTTGACCCAGCAAATTAACAAGCTGCACAACGTTGATCACGATCCGTGTTCCTGCTCACCATCTTCTCTTTTACATGAAGGAGTCTGAAGACAACATGGAGACACACAAAAACACACTCAGTGTGACATCACACCTGAGCTGAAGCCTAAAATTAGATTAGTGCTGTAAATTACAGCAGAGATGGATGAAATATTCATATGTGTTACTTAAGTAGAGGCACAGAAATAACACACTGAAAATACTGTTAAGGTGTCACCAGGAAAATGTACAAATGATTCAAAGTAAAACAATAAAATTAAAAGCAGCAAAACTTTACACGTGAAGCTGAAACCAAGAAACATTTTACATGATAAATGACTTAAAAGATGACTTCACTGTGACATGTAGTGAAGGAAGAGAAGAAAGGGAGGAAAAACTCAACATCAAATCCAGTAACTCAGATCTGTGCTGATCTTGGCTCTTTAGTCTACGTCACAGGAAAGTAAAGTTTAATTCACAGAAGTGTTTTTGTCATGAACTTGTTGTTTTATCTCCCAGAACACGTAAAAGATTTAATGTGAGTCTCAGTGAAGTCTTTGTCTCGACTTCGTGTCACAAGCGGTTTAAATTCACTGAACTTTCCTCCCTGTGAGCGGATTGTTCTCATAATCTCAGAGTGCTCTTCATACATTATAGAGCAGTTCCATATTTAATGAGCTTAACATTGGTTATACGTCTGTTTTTACATCCAAAAATCCTCTTATGCTCTTAAATAGCCACTGATGGAAGCCGACGCATTAATGTAGAAGAATATTATGCAGGGAAAAAAGGACTGGATTTGCTATAATCTGTCAAAAATAACCATCAAGAGTGACATCAAGTCCATTTGATGAAGAAACAACCTTTCAGTTACATCATAGGAGCTGCAATCAGGAGGGATTTTCTCTTTGTATCACTTAAAAATGGACAAATTAATACTTGCATTTCTCGGGTGTCCTCTCTGGAAACAGTCACGCAGGTGCAGTCTCACTCATTTCCTGTCTTTAGGTCCCGCCCACATACTCGTTGACGAATGGAGGTGGTGCGCGCCAAAATGTGCTATATATAATTTTGGCGCGCAAAATAAGACCCGCCCACGACTCAGGGAGTCGTTTCCCTTGTAAAGTTTAAATGTTGCTGTCTGATGTTGATCTGATCAGAACAGCGCTGCTCAGAGGACGTCAACAAGGTGCGTAAACTATTCTGCGTTAATCTGCTTTATTTGTACAGTTACCTGCTCTGTAAAAGTGTATTTAATCTGTGTGGGAGGTTGACTCAGGCCTGTATAGATCAGTTATTGTTTGTCTCTATCCAGGTGAAATTAACTGATGTTACTGTGGTCTATCAGCGAGTTTAAGCTAGTTATAATCTTCATGTGTTGGCTAAGCACAGTAAGAGAACCAGCCTCTCTGAGGGTTGTTTCTGCCTTAAATGTTTCTGAACTAACTCTGAACACGAAGCTGGAGACGTTTTATTGTACTGAAAAGTGTGGAGGTAAATTCGGCCGGAACATAATCCTCCTACCACATCGAATTAAATGTGTATATCAGCCGTATGTTTTGTTCGGTTCACCAAACCTCATTGGGATTTTGCAGTTTTTTTTTCTGTCGTGTCTATAATAAGATTAATGCCGAAGTAAATTCATTTGGGCCGCTATACCAAAATAAGTGAATAGTTTTGGTGAATTCGGCATGAAAGCTTTTGTAACTGATTGGCGTAATCATCCTATTACATCGAAATAAATCCATTATGAGCGTTATGTCAGGTGCACCAAACCTCATTGGGATTTTGAAGGTTTTTATTTCCTGCGTGATTATAAGCAGAATAATGCGCAGTAAATTCAATTAAGGACGCTATCATAAAACAAGTGAATAGTTTCGGTGAATTCGGCATTAAAGCTTTTGTAATTAATTGACATAATCATCGTACTACATCGAAATAAACCTATTAGGAGCGTCGTGTTTTTTTTTCAGTGCACCAAACCTCATTGGGATTTTGAAGGTTTTTTTACTCTGTCGTGTTTATTAATAGAATAATACGCAGTATATACAATTTGGGACACTATCTTAAAACAAGTCGCTAGTTTTGGTGACGTCGGCATGAAACATTGATTAATTTATCGATTTAAGACAGAATCAAACATTGTCTTCTGACATTTACTGTAGAGTTGGGTGGCTATGATCACTGTTAGCTAGCTGACTTAAAAGTTGTCACTGCTGCAGGGTTTGAGAAAGCAGCAGCTCAGTTTCCTTTATTAACTGTTTTGACAGTATAACAAGCGTTTAAAGACACTGAGTCATTCTGTCATAGTGCTTTTACAGACAGGTTTACATGTTAGTTAACTGTGTGTCTGTGGAGGAGAGTGTTAGCATGTAGCAGAATTCTTATGAGAGACCCTAACACGGTCATATTAACACTGTAGAGCTGAATATGTAGAACAGTTCTGAATACAGCACAGTTAGATAACCTAAGTGAGGTTTTATTTGAGGATTTTTAGATCTCAACCTTTCGATCTCTGAACCTTTTTTAAACTAAGTACTTATTCATATAGAACTAAAATAGAAAATGGGACCTGAAATAAAACCAAAAGGCGTTTTAGTCAGGATAGTTTACAGGCTCCTTCTCAGCTTTCACCAGTAATTGTCAGACTTTACCTGAAGTATATTTTCCACATTCACTTTATTTGTTTGGTGTCAGCTAATTCAATCTAAACCTGAATATGCTCTCTGAACTTTGAATATTAAGGTACATGTTTTATGTGATCACAGCAAAGGAAAACGTTTCTTTCTTCTTCTTCTTCTTCTTCTTTTTTACATTTTTTTTTACATGTATTAAATATGATCTTAACAAACGTGTTTTGTCTATTTCAGGAGTCTGGCCAGCACACTGAGGGTCCTTGAGAGACCTGAGGACTTTGACCTCGGCGTGGTGGAGCCTGAACAGAACGGTCCTGAACAGTCTCAGTGCCTCTCACATCCCAGGGTAAAAAGCTTCTTAAGTACTGAACCAGCCAATTATACTTATGCTTTGTGTTGTAAACAACAAAGGAGACCGTGCTAACATATATAAAGTCTAGGATCTTACTGCAAAGTGTTCATGTGAAATGAGAGAAATGCCGTAAGCTGTTGTGGAAGCAGGACAGGATTTCTCTTCTCAGACCTTCATGAAGTCATGATGTGATGTTAAAGTGCTTCCTCTTCTTCTCCCTCAGTGAAATGTGGGATTTGTCTGCAGTGTTGCCGTGAGCGCTGCGCTGAGTTCAGTGTTCAGAGCTGTGCAGGAAGTTGACCAAGAAGCAGCTTCAAGTGGAGCGAACTCTGAGGAGAGGAACCTGGTCTCTGAGAGCAAACAAAGGTCAGTGCCTGCAATGGAGGTGCCAAAATTAAAGGCAGAGTACGTAAGATATGTCAGGCCTTATTATCAGATTTTCTAACATACTTTGCCTTTAACTAATGTTCCTCTCCATAAAAAACTAATTTAAAATGATTCCAAATTGCCAAACAAGTGATTTATAAGTAACTTCAATAGGAGAAATACCAATGAAAACAACAAGGCTGTTTTCAACACCTAAATGCAAATTACTGATCTCTTTATATTAAGTATTTAACATGTATATACACCATCAGCCAAAACATTGAAACACTGACAGATGAAGTGAGCATTGATCATCTTGTCACAATCAAATGTTCTGCTGGAAACTCTTGAGTCCTGGCGTTCATGTGGACGCCTCTTTGACGAGTATCATCCACCCAAACATCGTTGCAGACCAAGTACATCCCCTCATGGCAGCAGCACTCCTTGATAGCAGTGCCCCACCTGCATGACAGTGCAGCTGCAACACTGCAGAAACAGCTCAGGAATGGTCCGATGAACCTGACAAAGAACTCAAGGCGTTGAACTGGCCTTTGAACTCCTCAGATCCCAATCCAGTTGAGCATCTGTAGGATGTGCCAGAGCCAATTACATCCATGTTGGGGCCCCCATGGATCGTTCTTGGCTCCTGGTACATCCAATGGACGCCCAGTTAGATTGAGATCTGGAGAATTCAGAGGCCAGGTTGACACTTTGAGCTCTTTGTCATGTTCCTCGGGTCGTTCCTGAGCAGTTTTTGCAGCGTTGCAGGTGTGTTGTCCTGCTGGAGGAGCACTGCCATCAAGGAGTGCTGCTGCCATGAGGGGGTGTACTCGGTCTGCAGCTGTGTTTGGGTGACTGATGTTTGTCAAAGAGACGTCCACATGAATGCTAGGACTCATGGTTTCACAGCAGACCGTGACATTGTCACAAGATGATCAATGTTATTCATTTCACCTGTCTTTGATTTTAATCTTGTGGCGGATTGTTGTATGTACACATGTTAAATATTTTATAGATGAGATCAGTAAGTGATCAGAATCAGAATCAGCATCAGTTCAATATAACTATAAACAATAATAATAGTAAAAAAATCAAACAACATGATAAAAAGGTAAGAGAAAGAGCCAGAATAGAAATAGAAATAGAATTGTACAAACATAATATGTACAAATGTAAACAGTGTAATTATAAACAGTGTATTGTTACTAATAAATAAAAAATATGAGTATGATTCTGGAGGATAGTTAAGTCTCATTCACAGGTTGTTGAATACTGACAGTTTGGGTTGGCAGAAACCACTATGATGTCACAGTGAGGTCAGTCCTTGATTGCCCCCCTCGGTTCCACTTGAGTGGTTGTTGGTTTTGCTTTGTCCTTTTGATTAAATTGAATGTTTGTTTTTGGTTGTACATCTCCACTTGAGTGTTCAACTGTGTGTGCAGAGACTGCTTGATACACTTTAGGAAGCCTTTGCTTTTGCTGTCTTGCTGCAGAAACATTGTGGTTTGTTGTAGGGAGCTTCTCAGGAAAACAGTGTTAGCTAAACTACGTTGAGCATGGTAAGCTACGACAACCAGTTCACCACCGTGGAGTTCTAGGTACAAAAGTTCAGTAACAGCAATCCAGTTGTTAGTGGTCTGCCAGACAAACCTGGTGTTAATATTGTAAGTTACAGGTTAATTTGACCAGACTTCAACTATCTTCAATGGCAAATGCCCGAGTGCAGTCCATCGGAGCTGTAAGCAGTGTTTTCCATGAATGGCAGTAGTCAGGCCTTTGATCAGTTGCTGGTATTGGTAATAGCGTATCTTACGAGCCCTTGTGCGATCCCGCCAACTTACAGGTCCCTCATGTTCAGACACCTATGGTTGGTAGAAGCGTGCACATAGTGTGCGTGTTTAGCTTGGGCCTCGGCCTGGCTAGGGACATGCTCAGGGCCACGGTAGAAGCTAGCCTGACGCCACTAAAGCGGCTTGGATCTCTGCCCTCATCTGTCCATGACGATTTCCCTCGCGAGTTCAGTGTGTATGGACGCGATGCCTTTGCTTGAAGATAATGTTGAACCTCTGTGGTAGAACTAAATTAAAACAACTGCAGGAATTCATTTTCCTTGCAACTGTGTGCAACAGCATCCTGCTTGATAACACCAAGCAGAGATCATTAAAAAGCTGTTACAGGGCCCTCGGCCTCACTGCCCGGCAGGCCACTAATAAGGAACCGAGTGTGCTGTGGTGGCGTTTTTTGTTTGGAAGCAGTTGTTGTGGTCATGTTGATGGTAGAAGTGCAGTGAACTGATAGCTACAAACAGCTTGAGCGGTTGTTAGTTTGTCTGCGTCCTTCTGAGTGTATTGAAGGTTTGTTTTCAGTTCAGCTACATTAATGCAACTGTACGTTCAGAAAGTGCTTGATAAACTTTATGAAGCCTTGGAAGTTGTTGTTTTGCTAGAGAAACATTGTGGTATGAAGCTTTTCAGGCTAACAGTGTCAGCTAAACAGTGTTGAGTGCAGTAAGCTACAACAACCAGTTCACCACGTGGAGTTCTAGTCACAAAAGTTCAGTAACAGTAATCCAGTTGTTAGTGGTCAGGCTTGTGTGAACCAACCAACCAGAGCAGACTGAGGCCCCACCACAAAACCCACAGGATTCAAGGAGTGTTTTTACAGCTATTGGATAAACACAAAAAAAATAAATATACAAATTATATCTTGAGATAAAATGTATATGAAAATACAAGTCTTATCACTGTTAAAAATTGACTCTCTATGAGTCCTGTTAGTAGCCCACAGAGTGCGTTATTTGACAACCTGAGAATGAGACTCAAAAATCAGCAAAGTAACTAGTTACTAAAGCTGTTAGACAAAGTGTAGCGAAAGTATGAATAATATAGTTCAGTATAGTTTAATCAGTTTGAAGTTGCAGTAAATGTAAATACTCAGGGACAGTAAGTAGCTCAAAACTGAACTTAAGTAAACTAACTTAACTTAAGCCCCAAGCCACTTTTCTAGGATTAGGGTGATTCACTCACATTCAGTGTGATGTTTTGTTGTTTATTTGAGTCGTGTTTGGGTCATATAAACATGTTTTTCACACATTGTAGCCCAGCTTCTGCTGTTTAATTTGATATAAAATATGACTATATTCTTTCATAACTAGTGCAGTAGTGGCTCTGTGGTTTTCTGCATGACTTAAGAGTTAGAGTTAGGGGTCAGGGTTAAAAAGAGTTAAAAAGGGTTAAAGAGGGTTCAGAATAATTTTACATCACTGTAAATGTTCAAACAATTATTTATGTTGCCGACTGATTTTAGAAGCTTCATATGAAAATGAAAAAAACTCAATTTATGCAAAATATGAAATGTATTTAACATGTATATCTGCACTGTTCAGCCACAACATTAAAACAACTGACAAGTGAAGTGAGCATTGATCATCTTGTTACAATCAAATGTTCTGCTGGGAAACTTTGACTTCTGTCATTTCTGTGGATTCTCTTTCACAAACACCAGCCACCCAAACACCGTTCAGACCAACTGCACCCCCTCATGGCAAAGAACCCAAGGTGTCAAACTGGTCTCCTCATTGGCCAGATCCCAGTCCAGTTGAGCATCTGTTGGATGCATCAGAACCAACTACCATCCATGTTGGGGCCCCCATGGATCGTTCTTGGCTCAGACTGCATCCAGTGGAAGCTCAGTTGGATTGAGATCTGGGGAATCTGGAGGTCATGTTGACACCTTGAGCTCTTTCCCACGTTCCTCGGGTCGTTCCTGAGGGGGGGGGGCACTGCCACCAAGGAGTGCTGCTGCCATGACGGGGTGTACTTGGTCTGCTGCTGTGTTTGGGTGACTGGTGTTTGTCAAAGAGACATCCACACGAATGCTAGGACTCATGGTTTCACAGCCGAACATGGCATTGGAACAAAATCATCCATGTTATTTATTTCACCTGTCAGTGGTTCTAATGTTGTGGCTCTCAGTGTGTTCACATGATAAATGCTTTTTACAGGTACACTCAAAACCTCCACAAATAAAGACAAAACCTCCACAAATACATTCAAAATCTCCCCCAAAAGACTCAAAATCTTCATAATGACACACAAAATGACCATAAATACATACAAAAACAAATTCATAAAAAACTTACATAAATATACATGAAACCTCCACAAACACACAAAAACCTCTACAGTCACACAAAACCTCCACAAACACACAAAAACCTCCACAAACACACAAAACCTTCATAAACACACGAAACCTCCACAAACACACAAAAACCTCCAAAATCACACAAAACCTCCACAAACACACAAAACCTCCTCAAACCCTCCACAAACACACAAAAAACTCCACAAAACCTCCTCAAACCCTCCACAAACACACAAAAACCTCCACAAAACCTCCTCAAACCCTCCACAAACACACAAAAACCTCCACAAACACACAAACCTCCACAAACACACAAAACCTCCTCAAACCCTCCACAAACACACAAAACCTTCATAAACACACGAAACCTCCACAAACACACAAAAACCTCCAAAATCACACAAAACCTCCACAAACACACAAACCTCCAAAATCACACAAAACCTCCACAAACACACAAAACCTCCTCAAACCCTCCACAAACACACAAAAACCTCCACAAAACCTCCTCAAACCCTCCACAAACACACAAAAACCTCCACAAAACCTCCTCAAACCCTCCACAAACACACAAAACCTCCAAAATCACACAAAACCTCCACAAACACACAAACCTCCACAAAACCTCCTCAAACCCTCCACAAACACACAAAACCTCCTCAAACCCTCCACAAACACACAAAAACACGAACCTCCTCAAACACACAACACCTCCACAAAGAGACATCAAACTACCACTGTTCTTCTTTGTCTTCCTGCAGGTGATGGATGAGCAACAAGACGAACCACAACAGGAGCCTGAAACAGGAAAACTGAGTATCTGAGTGTCCGTCCTCTGATGACAACTCCTTCATGTCATGTTTGTTGAGTAGTTTCACTGGCTCAGCACTGTTGACTTTACGTAATAAACCTTTTTTTTTTAAAATTACACTCTGTTGTGGTTTTAATCCTGCTCATTTACTAATTTTTAAAGAATGTATCGAGTCTTTCAAACGAGTCCAATGCATCGGCTCAGTGACACTGTCAAAGCTTCAGGTGTATTTGATAAACATTTATAGACACAAACATATAATATTATTATTATTATTATAATTATTATTATTATTATAATAACAGGGGCCTCACACTGATAGTTCTCAGGCCCTCTTGTTTCTGTAAGTTCACAATGTTCTTGTAGAACGGCTTCTGCTAACACTACACAGTTATACATTTATATATGACATCATGAGATCATGATGACTCAAAGCGTTCTATTTATTGTTTATCATTTATTTTTTCTACCATTTTGGGGGATTATGAAAAATATTGAAAATGCCGTCAGAAGAGACCTGGAGCTTGGAGTGAGCTGAAGAGTTAAAACAAACATAAATCTTAATTTACAGCCTGAAGTTGAACCGACTTTCACCAAGACGCACAAAAAGAAAAGAAATAAAACACAAAACACTTGTACACATAATGACTGTCAGGGACAATGATGACTTCTTTTCTGGTAATTTTTATTCATGTTTGGACAATATTTTCTGTCCATATGTTGAGGATAAATGTTACAACCGGTTGCTTATTTGTAAAATACCACAGTGTGATTTACAGGTTGGTAATAAACGGCGGCGGTAACAGAAGAATGAACATCGGATAGAAAGAAACAATACAAAAACAGACGTGTTGAGAAGCCGTGAGGTTTCCCTCTGTGGACCGAAGGCGAGCTGGTTCAGGTGAGGATGTCGTGGGCCTGCTGCTCCACCAGCATGGCCATGTTCTTCACATCGCCGCACCAGAAGTCCAAACGCTCCTTCATACCTTTGATCTGAAACAGAAAACGACAGGTGAGTGAAGATCAGCAGGTGGAGTCCACGCTGCAGGGGACTAAACTCTCCTTTCTCTACTCGTTTAGCCGGTATCACCCGTTTTAGTCTGCTTTGTTTTCACATGTCTGATCCATGTTAGTTTGTGATTTCTTACTTCTGTCACTCTCTTTCACAGCCACAAGAGAAGAGAGTCTAACTTTGTTCTGATCAGATTTAGGTCTCACAACAGAGTGAAGAAAAACTGACAGTCTCACTCCTTAAACCTTTAAGCCAACTGGGGGACCTTGGGGTTTTTAACCCTTAAGACATGCAGAACAATCACAGAGCCACTGCTGCACTAATTATGAAAGAATCAAGTTAAACAGCAGAAGATGGGCTACAGCTGGGCTGTAAAAAAAAACGTGTATATGACCCAAACACTACTAAAAAAACAAAAAAAACTAAACATCAAACTTCGTGAATCACCCTGACCCTAGAAAATTGGGGCTTAGAGGGTTAATTAAGAAAAGCTGCTGCTGTTGGTGAAGAAACTTGTCTCTATGTGGTTTCAGTTTCAGAGCATTTGATCAAATTTACCTTTACTTGATTAAACCAGACATAAATAGAAATAACAACATAATCCATGAGACATTTAGCAGTTGTAAAAAGAGTCGATTTCAGATAAACAATATGCTGATAACGATCTGGTCAGAAACAAATAGAATCACTTCCCTTGAAACGTCTAAAACCAAAAGGAGGACTGACCTGCTGCAGGTCCAGCACTCTGGGCTGCACCCAGGTCATCTGCACCTTCTGGTCCACCTCATCAATGTTGCCTTTGATCAGGCCCACAGACAGAGCCTTCATCACCAGCAGCTCCACCTGCAGGAGACACAAACACACAGAGCGTCAGAACCTGCTGCGCTGCGTCAGTTCAGATTCATATCAACAGAACCCTCAATAATTAAAATGGTAAAGAAACTGCTCAGAGATCTGCTCTGTGCAGACGTTACAACAGTAAGTTCAAATCAAGAATCTCTCTTGGAATTAAAGCCATTCTAATCACAGTTCATAGATTTTAAATGACGTTTATTGATGAGCTGATGAAATCCAACCGACCTCATTAACAGGGATTTTGGCACTCTGAGCGATCTCAGTGAAGGTGAGCTGTCTGTGGTTTGCAGGCCGAGTGAAAGTCATCTGGGAAGGAGAGGAGAGTGAGTGTGTTAATATTCCTGTTTTTAACCTTCATGTTAACATCGTGAGAGTCACATACAAAGACGAATATCAACATGAAGCAGATCTCATCACTTAAACATGCATTTCAGGCCAGCAGGTGTCAAAGTCTACGATATGTCGATGTGCAGTGAGATTTATCCATTCACAACTGGGCCGAAGGTGTTCTGTGTACAGAGAGATAAAGTGAACTGATCTGACTCACCTCCATCACACAGAGCAGCTGGATCTTCTGCATCAGTTTAGCTTCATGTGTTGCAAGATCCGGCTACAACCAACAGAGAAAGATTCATCAGACAGCGGCCGAGTAACAGAGAACAGAACCAGGTGACAATCCTCTGACCAGGTCCCAGATAGTTTGTAAAGCTGAAGTTACTGACACATAACAAGAGTGAACAGTATAGATATTTCTGTATTTATCATAAACGGGCTAGTTAAAGGTAAAATCCATTATTGAAGAGGCTTAAAGGTGCATTACTCCCTCAGGTTGCATCTTTTTAGTCCTTCCATGCTGATTACAGTTGATTTATTAATTGTTGTTAATCACCTGTTGGCCCCAGGCAGACTTGAAGCCCTGGAATTTCTCCACATTTCCTCCATTGAAGGCGTATAGTGTGTCAATGAGCCACTGTTTGTCTGTGTTCCTCAGGGACTCCAGCACAGGATGCATCAGCTGCAGACACACAACAGCAGACGTCGTCACTGACAGGTCGACCACGTTACACAACACACGATGACCACACTGTATTTCAGTTAAAATCCCACCAGCTCTCCAAAGTTGTACACTCCCTCTCCCAAGAGTCCAGCCAGTCCCAGTGTGAACGCCCTCTCCTGCTTCTCCGTCTCTGTGGAGGAAACAACAAATTAAATCATTGAAACGTTAAAGCGGGTGATGTTCTGAGCTCCATCTGCCTGGAATCAAGTCCAGAAGTTGTTTCCCATCATGCCTCTGCTCACCTGGAAGATCTTTGATGTCCACACAGCCGAGGTAGCGCAGAGCGTCCTTGTAGTAGGACGCGTGGTTCCCGATGATGCGGTAATATTTGCTAGAAAGGTCGTAAAACCGGCCGTGGACCGACGTCACGCCGGGCAAGTTATTCAACATTTCCTCGACGTCTTCAATGAGTTTCTGAAAGCGTACAGACAAAGAAGAGATACATGGTTACTAACACTGCTTTTAACTCTTTACATGTTCGGCTACAATCCAGTTTTTGAGTCACTTCATCAGATCAGGGGGAGATGAGATCTCTGCTTGGTGTTTAATGCTTGTTGTGTTTTATTCTTGTGGCTGCAACCATTGAGTTATTTCAGTAGGAGAAGGAATTTAACACTCGTGAGATGGAGTTCAATACTTTTGTTTTTCTTTTCCCAAACAGCTGTTGGTGTTTGCAGCTCTGCATCACAGACACATCGAGTGTGAACATTACCTGCAGCTTGATGTTCAGAAGGTGTCAAAACTGGTTAAAACTGAATGAGTTATTTTTGTCGCAGCAGACTGAGGAGCGTTTGGAAGCTTTTTACCTTTGTGGCGGGAAGATCGTTGATCTCCAGTTTCAGACTGCCGATGGATGTCTTGCAGAGAATGACGGCTTCGTCACTGCTTTTCACCTGAACCAGACAAAGTTTCATCAGAAATACAGTTTAGAAAAAGTCCATTTACTTACACTCAGCTGCCAATTTACTACGCACACCTGCCTAAAACTAAAGCAGTCCAATAAAACAGGCCTGCAGACAATTCTCCTTTCATGAAGGTTAACATCTTCACTTTTAGTTCCATATACTTTACGAGGATAATTTAAAGGCTGTAGTTATTTTAAATGCTGATTAATAGTTTTGTGTTATACAGAGATGTATTCTTGATATTGAGCCAACCCTGATATACTGATGCTGATATAAACAGGGAGGTAAAAGTACTGAAGACACGTCTCAGTGTGATACAACTGAATTTAACAGCAGCTGAAACTAAAACAGCTCAATTTTGGTATAAAAAAGGTATAATTTATTTTGTAAGAGCTGAATGACTTTGATGAGGTGAAATAAACTACTGAGTGTATGTTTCACAGTCTGTGTGGTATCAGCTGACGTACCTTCTCCTTGGTCTTCTCCAGAAAAGTGATGGCATCTTTAGGATCTAGAAACAAAAAACTTTTTTGTAAATCCTAAGAAATATTCTCCTCAACTGTCTCCTGCTGAGAATCACTCCTCACTGCTTCATGTTGTTCTTACCTGTCATCTGTCTGGCGACGTACAGTATAATCTCCATGAGGGACAACGGGTTGATTCTGACAGAGAGAGCAGAAATAATAAATTAGCATCAAAACAGGAAAACAAGCAGAAACTACTGAACCGGCAGGTGTTACAGGGTCAGACTTTTATCTCACCTGTGTTCAAAGTCGCTGAGGAAATTGTCATAAAGCTTTAAGAGAACAAAAAGTTAAGTTAGATCACAGAAAATGCCAAAATGTTATCAGTTTTGTATCAGTAAATAGTTTAGTCTTCTGAGCATGACACTGAATCTTTAACATCAGTGGATTCATGTTGTACATTTTCTGAATTTCTTCTTCAGCTACAGACAAAAAGAGACAATCGCAGTGGTTAATATGCGGCTTTATGAACATAAATAATCAAAATATAATTATACCAGCTTGAGATACAGAGATGTCAGCCTGGCAACAAGGCATTAACCACGTGTTGTTTTTTGTGACAACCGCATTTAGAAGTATGTAAAAAAAGTTGAAAAATGACACGGCAGACATGATTTTACATTCTACAAACACTGGCCACCAAATGGATAATTAGAGTGAGTTGTCATTGCAAAACACATCAAACTAGTTATCGATGTTTCTGATAACATACAGAACAATGCTCCAATTTAACACAGTTCACATTTGCCTTATCCTGATAAAGATATAGATCAGAAAATATTTTGAGCAGGATTATAATGCTACAAAACTTTGGGATGACACAAATTAATACAATACATGAGTATTTCATGGTCTCTCATATTTTGTGGTATAAGTACATGAGGTGTTCCTGTAGTGCAGTTACCTGTATGAGGCCATCTCCTGTTTTGAAACAAGGATCTTTGACGAAGTCTGTCAGCTTCAGAGTCAACTGATGCCACAATCTGTCGATACAAAACAGTGTTTGTTAAAAATCACAGCCCATCTCAACAAGACTGTACATCACTTCAGCTATCTGCCAAAAAAAACACAACATGAAGAAGATAAACGAATTCTCCAAATGGACAGTGATGGCTGGTGGGTTTCTGGTGATGATTTGATCAGCTGATATCCAAACTGTAACACATTATTTCTTCCAATGTTGTGAAAACAAAAACATGTAAAGGTCCAAATGGAATAAAATGTATTCATTAGGTAACTGCTGATCCTACAAGGTGTTCATGTTAATGTGTCCAACCCTAGTTATACTGAATATTCTGGTGCTGTTTGTGAAGCCATGTAAGCACTTTGTTTCACTGAGAGCCTGCTAGTTAATGACAGACAACTTTGTTACAGAGGGTCTTTCACGCATTTTTCTTTAAAAGTGGCTTATTTACAGTTTAACCTTGATAGTGATGTGCACTTACAAAGCAGCAACATACTAAATGTAACTGTTCTAGCCGTGCACTGACTCATCTATAGCATCCAACCTAGCACAAACAGCTAGGAAAACTTGTGACAGATTTAAAAACTTTGTCTTCCACGAGAACATTTCTGGTGCTGTGTTCAAGACATCTACCCATTTTAATAACATTTTCCTGATGTGAAGTATTTACAAGTTAAAACTGATAAATGAAGCCAAGTTTCCGCTCTGATCTTCAAGAAGAAACTTGCGGCTAACATTAGCCAACCCTCAGCTAACGCTAGCTCCGGCCATGACTCAGCGTGCACTTCCAATGAATGAGCTAGCTAACGTCAGCTAGCCTAGCGTTAGCAGCTAAGCTAGCTGACGTGCACGGCTTCTCACCTTTTGTTGTAAAATTCCTCCAACATGTGCCACTCCGCCGCCATCTCCGGCGTGGAGCTGTTGCTCTGCTGTTGTTTGAGGTACCCGGTAACATCTTTCATTGTGGCGACGAACTGAAGTTGAGTTTTATTCGGGACTGATGAGTGTTGTTGAATTTTCAGGTAACGTCAAGTCGCCCGCAGTGTTGTGAGTCTGCTGCTTCGGCTGCGGTGCGCAAAGGATGATGGGAAATAAAGGGGGCGTTTCTAAAACTTGCTAGCCAATGTTAGCAAAGATTTTAATTTTCAGGAACGTTGATGTTTTGATTGCTACACGATGTATGTGTTAAACCCAGTGGCCTATTTTTCATTAATACATTAATTAAATTAATCTCATTATGGAACCAGGCTTTGTAGCTAACAACAGGGCTATTTCTGTGTAGCTAAAGTCGGGCTACATCGTACATTACGGTACCGCGATCCTCGTCATAAGGAGGTCAAAGGACGACAACAACAGACCTGAGCAGGCAGGCAGACATCAGTTTTATCTGATTTAAAGTGGATAAAATGTGTTAACAGCTCGAGTCTGTGTTCAGGAATCTGTTCATGTCTAACGATGTCAGCTGGAGTCACACAGTAAAGAGCTGCAGCTGCTTTATTTTGCAGTCACAGCGGTGAAATGGCTCCTTCAGTGGGCTCCTCAGTCATGTCACCTGTCAGACTGGGTTGTATGTACCGCAGAGTGTGTTGGACAGCCAGCAGGACGCTCTCTGTGAACGGTTAGTGAACATTAGAGAGCTGAAATAAAGAAGAAACAGTGAGAGGAAGAAAGTAATTGTGCCTTGTTTTTTATTTTTATTTTTTTAGGCTTGGGTCAAAGGAGTGTGAGTCCAGCTCCAGGTGCCGCAGCTCTGTGCAGGTACTCCACCATCAGAGACAGACAGTCCTCTACATGTCCAGTCTGACCTGAAGAAGATGAGGGTTAGATCACATGCATCAAAGCCAGTGAACATTTGGGTCACATAAAAATGTCTTAAATCAATCTGATGTTCGTTGTGTAAGCAGCAGCATATAAACACAACAAAATGGATTTTCAGGACACACGTCAGCTTCTTGGTGATATTTATCTGTGCTCACAACCCTTTTTGCTGTGAAGCTCCAGAAGTGATTTGTGGACTACGACACTTCACTTGACTTTATATCAAAATCTGATATAAAGTCAGTTCCTTAATATATTCTATTTACGATTCCAGATCCAAAATCCACAAAACATTCCCATTTGAGAGGCAGGAACCAGAGTTTGGGTATTTTACTTCTTAAAAAAAGAGTGAAAACAATCATCAAAATTGTTGCAGGCTACTTTTATTTCAATTGATCATAGCTTAAGTGAGCACAGTACATTTTATATCTGTCAAGCAACAGTAAGACTTGATGTGAAGTAGTAAAGATACAGGTGACGGGAGCGAGTTTACTAAAACTTAAACAAAACAAATACTCATGCACATCTCTGAACATACTCTTCTCTCTCAGAAACGTCTTCACGTCTGTTTGGCTCCTTCTCAGACAAACACACTCTCCCCGGTGGATCGGGACTCGAGGGCTTTTCTCCCGTGGCGGTGGCGGTGCAGACGAGGAGCAGCTGACTCTGGAGGACGTCGCCAAGAACATCAGAGAGCGGCAGTTTAAGAGGGTGGTGGTGATGGCTGGAGCCGGGATCAGCACGCCGAGTGGCATCCCAGATTTCAGGTAAAAAGGTCAGATATGATTTTATTAAGTTGTGTTATGAACTATCAGCTGCATCCTGATGATCTGTCAGCTTGTTGTCTCCCCTCACAGGTCTCCAGGCAGCGGTCTCTATGACAACCTGCAGCAGTACGACCTGCCGTACGCCGAGGCCATATTCGAGATCGACTTTTTCCATCACAACCCTAATCCGTTCTTCGCCCTGGCCAAAGAGCTGTACCCGGGGAACTATCAGCCCAACCTGACTCATTATTTTGTGCGACTGCTCCACGAGAAGAAGCAGCTGCTCAGGATGTACACGCAGAACATCGACGGGCTGGAAAGACGTATGTGTTTTTATATCTTCTAGCTTCTTTCAGCTGCCTTTCTAAAAACATTACTGTCATCATACTTTATTATCTCTGTGTGTGTGGTAAGTGGCAGGAATTCCTCCTGAGATGTTGGTGGAGGCTCATGGTACATTTGCCACGGCCACCTGCACCGTCTGCCGGAGGAAATACAAGGGAGAGGAGCTGCGAGTGAGTTTATACATGATTATGTAAATATTTTAAAAATCACAAGTTTAACTTGTGGACACAAGACGTCTCCCAGCAGGGACGCAGGAGTCAGTCTGTATACTGATGTCATTATAAATCATGAGTGACATCTTCTCTATTGACAAGTCATGTTATAGATTATAGTTATTAACAACAATGTCCAGAAATGTGAGAATGTGTGCACTACAGCACTTGGCAAACTTGAACAGCGACACACTACAGCAGGGCGATAACTTCCCCAGACTCTGTTATAAAATCTCTCGATTTTGTGAGTTGTTGCATTAGGAGGAACTTAACACACTTCTTGAAACACTGTCTATGATGAATTCTTAATTAGCTGAGCCTCCTTGTTAATTTTGGCATGTTATAAATCACTTTTTCTACAAACCACTTGTTACAAATTTTGGTCTCGTCCCAGATTTAAAAAGAAAACTGACACTTTTATCTGTAGATGTGAAAACAGCCTGCAAGTGTCAAACTCTGCACATCATCAGATAAAAGATTCAACTGCAGGAACAAGTTAAATAATTAATTTGTCAGATTTTATCCATTTATGTTCAGAGATTCACAGATTATCCTGTTAAAGGTAAAATATTCCTCACACCACTGATCCCCCGTGAACATCAGAATGAATGTTGTTTGATGACTCTGGTGAATCTTTACAGGAAACGTTGCATCTCCTTGTTGTGAGGGATATTTTTGAGCCCAGCGTTTTTAACACTACACATTTACTTATATTTTATTTATATTATATTTTAAATTTATACAAAAAATGTTTTTTAGATTTAAAGCTCCAAGTTTCCTATGTCAGATATATAATTTGCTTGCTGTGACTCATTATATCTAGTTTTGTGATTACAAGTCAGATAAAACTTCACTTCAGACTTCAGTTAATCTAAACTGGCTTAATTTGTAATAATAATTATTCGTCTTATTTCCACGTGTCATCAGCCCGATGTGATGAGCGGGACGGTCCCGAAGTGTCCCACCTGTACGGGTGTCGTCAAGCCCGACATCGTGTTTTTCGGGGAGGAGCTTCCTCGTCACTTCTTCAAGTACCTGACAGACTTCCCACTGGCCGACCTGCTGATCGTCATGGGAACCTCGCTGGAGGTGAGTGCTTCAGACTACATCATGTCCCTGAAATGTGAAACAGTGTATGAATATTTTATTCTAAAAGACAATGTTTTTGGCTTTCTACTTATTTGCATTTATAGTCAAAAAGTTGTACTTCATAATGTGGATATTTAGCTACGATATGAATGTTTATCACAGCTGGATCAGATTCTGTCACCTCACACCTAAAACCCCTGAAGTTGTCACAAATGTTGAACTCACTTTTAACAGAGTTTAAGCTGTAAACTCTTTAATAATGGCAACATACCAGAAAGAGAATTGTTGATAAAGCGGCAGCTGTCGTCGACTCTTTGCTCTGCAGGTGGAGCCCTTCGCCAGCCTGGCAGGAGCAGTTCGCAGCTCCGTCCCTCGTCTGCTTGTCAACAGGGACCTGGTGGGGCCGTTCGCCTGGCGCCGCCGGCCTCAGGACGTCGTGCAGCTGGGGGACGTGGTCGGCGGCGTGCAGTCCCTGGTCGACGCTCTCGGCTGGACTCAGGAGCTGGACGCTCTGATGGCGGCCGGTGCTGAGAAAGTGAGTGTGTGTTCTCATCTGTTGGTCACAAGAGAAAGAAATGCTCTGATCTTAGGTTTCAGTGTCTTCATCAGTTTGACAGTAGGGAATCTCAAATTAGTGGTTCCCATCAAAACATTGGAACTACATGCATTTGTTTAATTTAGATTCCCTGATTTCTATCTTTGTTAACTTGTCCTCACGTATGGTGTTGTTTGTACTTTTATCTGCAGGCTGCCACAAAGACAGAAGAGTGAACATTTCACTGCATCACGCTGGAAGATTGACTTTGTTCACTGCACCCAGTAATGAAAACACCAACAATGTGCTGGTGTGCTGATGTTTGGATTACTGGTCATGCCAATGGAAACTCGCACACTGCCAGAAAAGGGAACTGCTCCACTGGAAATGCAATAAAACTGAACTTTTTGTCAGTAAAATATCCCTAACTTGCAGGTAAGTGATGAAGTGTGGACAAATCAAACGACAAAAGGTTTTGGTGGTAAAAATAGTTGAACTGTAGATGCTCTTGTGCTGCTTGTCGTCCATGTTGAGCCAAAAAGAAATACTTTGAATATTATATTTTATTTATGAGCCTCTAACTTAATCAAATGTGTCAAATCTGTATGAAAGAAATGCAACAACGACCTTCATGATGGCCTTTGTTTTCATGAAGAATCAGAATTGAATCCCATTGAAGAATCACTGGTTTTAGTGGAATTGAATGTCTTTGTTATTATGATGTGTAATACAAGCTGAAGTCTGGTGCTGAATGTCAGGAGTGCTGCAATAAAACTCTTGGTAAATATTGTACAGGTGATGATTTTTAAAATGGGTCACAAATGTCCAAAATCAGCTGCTCGCTGCAGTAAATATTGTCTCTGTTGGGGACTATTTTTTCTTATGTGAGATTTGATGACGCGTCTGTAATCAGCAGAGGGAGCCAGAGGACAACGTGACTTGAAGCTGGATCAGAGTTCAGGATGTTGTTCAGTCTCAGTGTTCAGTGAAGTCAATCACTAATTCGTTTCATTAACACTGAATTAGAGCAACAAGTGCGACATCACTGCTACTGCAGTACTAATGAATATTTCCCTCTGTTCTCTTCATCATTAAATATATAATACAGTCAAGTGATTTACTCTCCATGTGTTGCATTCTCATAAGTTCATATCATAGTCAGTAAAATAAACAAATAGGATCTTTAACGAGTGACGAGGTCCAGCGTTGCTGATATATTTGACTTACGAGTGTGTGAACTGTCTTCCTGTCAGTGTTTCCGGCTGAGAGAGAGTGATGTCATCGTGCCTCGTGGTGTTCAGACTTCTGCAGCTCATTACAGATTTTTATCATATTCAGCACCTTCTTCAGTATTTTAAACTCGGCTCTCACACCCAGCTCCAATTTTCACCTCTCCTTCCTCTCAGGGAGCTGCTGATGAATCTGTACCAAGAAATGGTTTCATCACATCTTGTTAATGTCACCCACCGCAAGACATCAGCTTCACTGTCATGAAGCAACACTGAGGACGAATTCCAGCTCACACGAGTTTGTTTTTACAGACAGTAAATATAAGAAACACAAAGCAACTGCAGAGAGACACAGGTGGGGTCACAGTAACATGGCAGATCATGAAGCTCTGGTCGTGTTATTTCATGACATACCGACGCTGTTGGACGAGACAGTTTTCTTGTTCTGAACAGAAATAGCTCGTTCATATGACGAAACTGGTCTTTTGTCATCAAGGACAAGAAGCTGAACAAGAGACTCCATACAACAGTAGACAGACAGACAGACAGACAGCGGATGAAAAAGCTGTTGAGAAGGCACCAGACTGTGCTAAAGTCCAATTTGCTCATCTCAGTCGGGGGCCTGCTCAGTCTGCATCGTCTCACTGCCGCACAAAGTTTTCTCAGCTTCATTAATCCCATTTTAATTCAGCAGCATTGATGTTGGTCCTTTGTAGCCGACTATCTGAGAGAGACAGAAGCCCTGTGCTACATCACTTCTGAAAGGCACAAATGGATGAGGAACAGGTCAATCAGGCAAACAACTGAGGGCCCCCCGGGGCCTCCAGGACCCCCCCGGGGCCTCCAGGGCCCCCCCCGGGGCCTCCAGGGCCCCCCGGGGACCAGGATGAGCATTATTTACCACAGAGTTCAGTCTGATATCTGCAGTGAGGACTGTCAGTGTGGAGCTGCTGTGGGAGGAAAATCTGGAGTCAGACTGAAGTCTGAGACAAAATGTGCAGTTCAGCAGCACCTGAGAGTCCTGCAGCACCTGAGAGTCCTGCAGCACCTGCAGCACCTGAGAGTTCTGCAGCACCTGAGAGTCCTGCAGCACCTGAGAGTCCTGCAGCACCTGCAGCACCTGAGAGTCCTGCTGCACCTGAGAGTCCTGCAGCACCTGAGAGTCCTGCTGCACCTGAGAGTCCTGCAGCACCTGAGAGTCCTGCAGCACCTGCAGCACCTGAGAGTCCTGCAGCACCTGCAGCACCTGAGAGTCCTGCAGCACCTGCTGCACCTGAGAGTCCTGCAGCACCTGCAGCACCTGAGAGTCCTGCAGCACCTGAGAGTCCTGCAGCACCTGCAGCACCTGAGAGTCCTGCAGCACCTGAGAGTCCTGCAGCACCTGCTGCACCTGAGAGTCCTGCAGCACCTGCAGCACCTGAGAGTCCTGCAGCACCTGAGAGTCCTGCAGCACCTGCAGCACCTGAGAGTCCTGCAGCACCTGAGAGTCCTGCAGCACCTGAGAGTCCTGCTGCACCTGAGAGTCCTGCAGCACCTGAGAGTCCTGCAGCACCTGCAGCACCTGAGAGTCCTGCAGCACCTGCAGCACCTGAGAGTCCTGCAGCACCTGCAGCACCTGAGAGTCCTGCAGCACCTGAGAGTCCTGCTGCACCTGAGAGTCCTGCAGCACCTGAGAGTCCTGCAGCACCTGAGAGTCCTGCTGCACCTGCAGCACCTAAGAGTCCTGCAGCACCTGAGAGTCCTGCAGCACCTGCAGCACCTGAGAGTCCTGCAGCACCTGAGAGTCCTGCAGCACCTGCAGCACCTGAGAGTCCTGCAGCACCTGCAGCACCTGAGAGTCCTGCAGCACCTGCAGCACCTGAGAGTCCTGCAGCATGGAACTGAAGAGGACAAAACTGCTTTAGACAGAAAAAAGTGACAACAAGGAGACACAAAATGACAACAAACCGATGGCTAGTGAACACAAAGACATCCAAAATGACAACAAAGGGACATAAATTATGCAAAAAGAGACGCAAAACAACTTCAGAGACGAAACAAACGACCAGAACGAGACACTAAATGAAAACACAGAAGCATAAATTATATTAACACACAAAACAGCAGCGCAGCCGCCTCCCGCGTCGTGTCGTCGAGGTGTCGGCCTTTCACACGCTCGTGCTCAGAAGCTCATCACGTCTCACAGTCTCTCCGTGTGGAAATGAGACTGAATTAGAAACTAAACTCACGCCTGACTTCATGACATCCCGTCTGTCACGAAGAACATGAAGTCATCGCTGAACACACGAGACAAACTGAGCTGAAGGCCACGAGAACGCAGAGATACATGAGACACTTTATTAGAAAGGTTTCCACATAAAACGTGGATATGGCGAACAGTAGGCACAGTCAGTAACCAAACAAACACACTGTGGTGACAGGCAGTAAAGGCTTAAAGGACAATTTCACTCAAATTTAAGCCATCCTGCAGTCCAGAATACTTTCTTCTTTGAAAAAACATTAAAACAACTTTTACACAAAACTCGACAGGAGGAGAAAAACTAATGTTGTTACCAAGACACGATCTGAAGATGCTTCACTTCAATTCAGTTTCCTATTATTCAACATCATAAATACTCATACTCAATAAAATGACAAACAGGTAATATCATCATGACGGCGTTTCAAGTATCAAAAGTAATACAAATCACAAAATTCACAGCTGGACATTCTTGTAACCGACAGATGTGTTATTGTGATGATATATTCACGTTATAAGGACCTATATTTCTCGTTATTACTTAAAAAAAATCACGTCATAAATCATTCTGTTATAATATCTCACTTTACTTTATCATATCGCAAAATTTGCTAATTTCTTTTTTACATAAAACGTGTAAACCGTGTTTGTCTCACTGACTTCTTACTGAGAAACTTAAACGTCTGCAGCAAAAGTTTAGAAAGTTGACATGTGGAAGAAAATGTTGATTATGGGTAATAATGAGAAAACTCTCCATATAACAAGACGTAACAAAGTAAACAATTATTTGGTACATGGCAGTAAAAAAAAAAAAGATCTTACTCTTAACAAGAAACTGAATATCTGGCTGTATTTATTACATTATTTATTATAACGTAGATGTCGTCGTCCTCTCAGTGCAGAATGAATCATGTCACTCAGGGAAAAAGCAGAGAAAACAACAAACTGGTCGTCTGTTGTGTGAAAAGATGCAAACACGACAAAGTGACGAAGGTTTTAAATATGAAATATGACAGCAGACGTGTTTCTGACGAGGCGCTGCTCTTCATGTTGGACATCCTTTGAATTTAAGGCATATTGCTACTCAGTGTTTTATCAGTACATGTGTTAAAATGAACCCAAACAGCTTTAATGAGCTGAATCCCGTGTTGATGTTCGATGAACCTTGTTCCTGTTTGTAGAAGTCGGTTCGTCAGTTCAGTAAATAAATCCAGCCGTCACGTCTTCATGTCCTGCTTCAGATTCCTGAGGCGTTTTGATATTTTCAGGTTTCCTTCGATTTCCCCGTTTGAAGCTTTGTGACTTTCGAGGACAGATGTGAAGCTTCGTCAGGACGTATTAAAGGGATAATTCCACATTTAAAGGTGCCCTGTGGTGTGTTTGGTCTCCTTTTTTGAGGGCACTGTTTTGTTTTTCAGCGTTGTAGCTTCAGTAAAATAACATGAAACCATCGTTTGCAAATCACAATGTGGACCCAGGATAATAAACACTGTTCACAGGGCACCTTTAAGGAAATACTCGCTTACTCGCTAAAAATCAAGATGAAAAGATGGATACCACTCTCGTGCAGCCAGGAGCCTTAGCTTAGCTTAGCATAAAGACTGGAAACATATGGAAACAGCTAGCGTGCACGTGGTTGCAAATGTAAATTGCAACTTTTTTAAATTTTAAAAGTTGCACCAGCTGAAATTTGTTCCTGTGTAGGGACGAGTAACCTGAACTCAGCTCCCAGTGTTTGTAAAATCCTGCGCTGCAGTTGTCACGTTGCATCTTTTATTGGGCGAGAAGAGACGATTAAACTGGCTGCATTAGACACTGAGATCCGTGGAAACGCCACATCAAACATCCTCCGACAAACACGGACAAACTCGGCTGTTTGTCTGGTGTCGGCTGTCTGGAGATGTTTGGTCAGATTCAACATGTTGAGTCTTTTGTTTGTCTGCGTTTGATGACGTCTGCGATGCTTTCAAACAGACGGGGGACGTATAGCGCACGTATCCATAGCAACACAGCTCACGGACGCGACCCTGACGCCGCGGTGACGTTTACCTCTGGGTAGAAAAGTGTGGCGTTGGTTGAGGAACGTGAAATCAGATAACTTTAATTATTTCTGTTGTAATCTTTTGGTGTAACTTTAAGTTGGGATGATGCAGGAGTTTTCTACCTGGAAGTCATCGTAAACAAACCTTGTGTTTCGATCCATCCCCCTCTTACAAAACATGAAACTGCATTTTAAACTTTGGTTCTTGTACGAATTAAAAACTAAATGTGCTGCTTATCTTCAGCCTGCAGCTGCATATTGTAACGTACCGACCGATGAGTGGTTTCGATCTTCTCATCTGACTCTGCAGGAAAGCAGACGAGTATTTTCTCCAACTGTTCCTTTCAGCTGACCTGAGAAACAAAAGGAAAACGTCTGATTTACAGGATTTTCTTTCAGTCGTGAAGCTGCTCTCAGCTGTTTGACATTCGGCTGTGCTGAAGCTGTTTCTCTCCTCTGCATCCTCTCCGGCAGAGCGGCGAGCTCTGGACAAATCCCTCGCCGTCTCCGGAGCTGGCAGGCCGTAACGTGAACCGCGACTGATGAACAATAAACACTGTGCTGTACAGAAAAACTGAAAAATGGTGGAAAGCTCCTCTCAGTCTGAGGAGTTTGTGTCAGTTTGTCAGCTGTTTTCTGCAGCTTTCCACACAAATATCATCATTTTATTTGGGTTGTAATCCCAGAGGATCCAGTCAGTGAACCCAGTTTAAACAAGTTTCACCAGCGACTTCTTCTTCTACAGCGTATTTCCTGTCTGACTCGTCCTGGATCAGCTGAGCCTCGTGTTCCTTCAGTGTCTGCCGAGGGAAACCTGGTGTCAGCAGCAGCTGCGGAAACATTTCTTGAAGAACTTCTTGAACTCCGTGTTGAAGATGGTGTAGATGATGGGGTTGAGGGCGCTGTTGACGTAGCCCAGCCAGGTGACGGTGCTCATCAGGCCGGGAGGGATGTCGCACGTCAGACACAAGGCTCGCGTCGTGTGGACCACGAAGAACGGAGTCCAGCAGAACAAGAAGCAGCCTGCAAGAAAACACAAAGACGGAGACTCAGAACTTTAGACTCGGACCTCGTTTTTAACACAAAGTGACGGATTCTGGTTCTTGTGACTTATTTGTACCCATCCTGCGAGAGCCAGAGGTGGAACTAAATATTGTAATATAATAATAACATCCGTGTGGAAGTTTTAAGGAGGAGAGAGTGTTGAAGTACAAATACTTCATCACGTTACTTCAGTACATGTTTCATGTATCTGTACTCTGAGTCTCTGTGTGACTTCTCCTCTCTACACCTGAACTTTCTCCTCCTCACAGCTTCAGAACAGCCTCGTTACTTTAGTTTGATGCATCTGAGGTGAATTCTGGATTCTTGTTATTTCCCAACATCAGCAGACTGATGTGGACCAATCAGACGCAGCGAGACGAGACAAAGACGTAAAAGCCGTAAGAAGCCGTAAACAGACAGAGAGGGAGGCTGGAATGTGGAGAAAAGGCGAGTTAGTGTCTCGTATCTGCAGAGAGTTTCTGATTTTCTCTCTTTGTTGCTGCTCGGGACGCTTTACCAACCCAACATGTGTCTATTTGACGTCCTGGGAATGAGACTCAACAATCAACTGTCTTTGTGGTGCGTTCAGGAACAGCTGGGACAAATCCTACTGATTCTACCTTTAACTTTAATAGTCTTTGAATTCTATTAATATGACGTGAGCTTCAGTTAGCTTTGAGCACAAATGTCCTTCAGAGGGAGACTTTTTACTCTGATACTCTGAGTCCATGTCAGAGCCTGAACTCTGTTACTGGACTGGAGGAAACAAACTGGATCAGAACTTCTAATCTAAGTAATTTATAAAAACAAATGAGCTCACGGTGGCAGAAGGTCGAGGACGGCAGTCGATGGGTTGAAACTTAAAGACTTAGAGACAGAAACATTCCATCTGTCATGATGATTCAAGCTCTTCTTTTAAACTGATTTTTATATTCTACAGTACGTGAAACAGAAATAACCTTCATGGACGACCTCGCGCTGCAACTGCAGGCAGAAAAATACCTCATAGCTCTTAAAGCTCATCTTCAACACCTCTCGCCTCCAGAATAAACCTCCTCTCTCCCTCTCTCTCTCTCCTCCTCGACGATCTCTCATTAATTTCGTCTCTTCGAGCTTCAGCAGGAAATGTGTCACATGAAGTCGAGGTGTTTCATTGTGACTCGACAGTGTGACTCTAAATGATTCACGACCAGGCCGAGTTCGTCAGAGATAAAGTAGAAATACACGACGCTGCTGTCTCATGATTCTGACTCGTGACATTACTGCTCGCGGCTCTTTTGATACTTTTTGGTATTTCTTGACTCTTTTTTTCTTCTTCTGCTCCCTCACTAGAAACGTGCGCTTCAGTGCCAGAGTTCACAGAAAGATGGAAGATGAACTCCTCCGTTAACAGTTCATATATAAACTGACCACACAGGGACGGACACAGGAAGCTGTGAAGTAAAACCAGAGGATGTTCTCTGGCTGAACAAACACTTGAGCTGCTGAAATGATGACTTAATAAGCTTTTTTTTTTTCTTGATCAGCGAGGAAACGTGAACAACTGAATCAAACGGAGGTCATTTGTCAGGTGTCGTCTCACGTGGGTGATAAAACACAGCAGAGTGATTTATCAGCTTTGTGTCGGGAGCTTGATGGATGTTATTTATTCCCTCGTGACGGCAGAGCGGACCACTCTGAATAATGTGTCACCGCTCTGCTGTCCGTGAACACTTCTTATTCATAAGATGCATTCAGGCCAGCTCCGACAATACAGCGTCAGATTAAGGAGTCTGAGACAGTGATGTGTTCTGTGAACGCAGTCGCACAAAACCTGCAGGATTTATGACGTCACAGTCAGTGGAGTCACACAGAAGTGAGAAAATAAACAAATAATAAAAATAAGTGCAGTTCCTCAGATGGGAGACCGGCTCCTGAAGTGTTCACAGCCTCGTATGTAAGACAGTTTTGGTCTCTGTATTTAACGTGTCCTTCATGACGACTGTACAGGGAGATTTTTATAAACTAAGACTTAATTAAAGGTGTGGCCGCTGTGAGCCGACGAGGACATTTATTTTATTCTGCAGGAATAAACACTCGAGTCGAGGAGAGGACAGAGTTTGTTCTTCTAACTTTTGGGATGAAAAGTAGATTTAGTGTCGCTGAGAAGAGCCGAGACTCACTGTCAGGTACTGAAAGTGTTTCATCTGGTCTTCTGGTCGATGACAGCTGAGCAGTGATGGGTCAGAACCATCGACCAGAACCTGAACATGTTGACGAGCATCAGTCTGATCCAAACATCAGACGTCTCTATGGAATATCATCTAGGTGATTATTTTACTCATCATACAGAAGACAATGTGATTTATCTTCAAACAACTAAATATATTAAATCTGATCCTTCAGAAGTTTACTGTTAAATACTGTTCTGCTCGATTTGAATAAATGTCCTCATCAATTCACTAATTCAACTTCTAATCTAGGAGGTAACTTTCTCATGTTGCAAAATAAATTATAACTGCACATGTATTCTAACCTGCAGCTCCAGCGTCTCCTGGAGAACCCAAACAGAATCAGTTTGTTGGCTGCATGTTTAAAGTCTTCAGTGCTGCCATCATGACTCAGTGTGGGTGTTTTACAGCCGACATGTCAGCACTTGTGAGCGGCTTCAGTACAGGAGAGACGCCGCGACTGTACCACCGCGTGTTGCGTAATAATTGGATTGAGGGCTTTGGGCTAAAATGGCTGAGAGGCAGCCAGTCGGAGGTGACGCTTTTATCCCGCATGAACGTCAGCAGCCTCGCACCTACCTGAGCTGCTGCACAAACATCCATCACTCTGCAAAGACAGACGCTGATGAACTGTCGGGACATTCACAAGTAAAGTAAAGCTTTATCTCGCACAACAGAAACACGAGAATCAGTCGAAACTGTGACTGTGTGTGAGACACTTGTTGTTTTCTGGTGATCCTGTTTGATCAACAGGCTGCACACAGTGCTGAGCCTCAACAGGGCCGTAATTAACATCTCCAACACAACTCAACTGCTGTCATCAGCAACCTCACTTTCATTTCCTGCTCCAGTGAATAAAACAGATAACTCCATTACAAGAATGGCTGTAATGGAAGGTGCTGACACGAGGACCCCGACAGCAAAACAACATTCTCACTTTAATAAGAGCGAAATCCTCCAAAACCAAACAGCAACACTGAAGTGATCAGAACTGCAACCAGGACATTTTATCATAAACATCACGAAGAAACCAAAAGAGGGAATCGATTCAGGAGTTTTTGATTAAATCCTTAAAAACAACAACAACAGTAATCACACGTGAGTCTGATCGATCCACATCAGTCTTGTAACTATAATTCAACTCAAACGCATCAAACTAAAGTAACAAGCCTGTTCTGAAAATGTTAGCAGATGGATTTTTGTGTGCAGATACCTGAAACATCTGCTGAAGGACAGTATCAGAGTATTTTTTACTTCCATTAAATGCCTCGCAGTGTTTCTGATGTCTGACAATCCTCAAATTCATGCATCAATTAATGCAGCTCGACCTTGTTAAGTGAGTCTCAACACAACCTGCCAACAGCAGAAACATCCCCCACGCATTAGTAACACGGTGCTGCTCACAGTCCTGAACACCCACCTCATCATTGATATGTAAATAGTGCAGGAAGGTGCTTCACATGATGGACCTGTTGTGAAAGCATGATGTCTCCATCCCCCCATTTTATCCCCTGTAGTGACGTGACAGCTCGACAGATTTAAAGAAAATCTCTGTTTCCTCCTACAGAGCGCTCGTACGTCTGCCGAGGCTGCACAGTCCTCCTCTGTAGACGTTTCATCACAGCAGAAACTGTTTTTATAAATTAATCTGGATGAAGAGTGAAAACATCACTGCATGAATCTGTCAGACTTGTTGTCAAGTGAAGAAGTCAGTTAGAAAACAAAGCAGACGAACATCTTGCAGGTAAACATCCTCCGGACTGCGACGCAAACTGATCTGCAACAGCAACAACTTCCAACTTTCACCTCCGAATTAAATTCAGATCTCAACAAATTCAGAAGACATCCAGCTAACAAACCCGCAGTGCAACAGGCTGTCTGCTGTCACAGCGAACAGGCGAAAGTTAAACTGAAATTTATGAAATTTATTCTAATTTTTATTCTGGCTCAGAGGTGACAAATGTACAAAATCAAATTTTTTAACATGACAAGTCTGAAGTTGTATTCTGGAGTTGTAAAGATGTTGAGATTTAGAGGTCAGAGAGGCTGAGATGATGTTGTTATATTGCATTATGGGAAATGTAGGATCCAGTGCTCTCAGAGTTCGATACTCTGGCTGAGTCTCAGTTCAGGTCTGCATCCTTCAGAGGAGCATCTGAAGTCTGTCCCAGTCTGAAGGCTCCTCCAGAGGCTCCTTCTTCTCCCTGTTTCTGGAGGACGCACCGCTACGACCCTTCGTGGCCTCACATATCCCAAGATTCTTTGCATGCCCGAAAAAAAAAGGAGAAAATGGCGACATCGCGTGACGTAGATCGTCACTTTCGTGGGCCTGGGTGGCAGAAATCGTGACGTAAGGGTAAAACATCTGGTGACGCAACCAGGAAATGCTCCAAAGGCTAAACCGTCCCATTTAACAACAGCTGACGAGGTGAACAAGGTCTCTGAAGGACTCGCCTTCAAAGACCACAAGGACCACAAAGACCGAGTCCTTCAGAGGACGCAGACCTGAACTGAGACTCAGCCAGCGTCTCCTTCTTCTGCTTTAATTATGACCATTAATGTTTAAGCATGTCTCAAAAGTTCCTAAATTTTATGGAAGAGACAAATTAATAGGAGAAATTCTTTCCCTGACATTTCATCATCTCACCACCACATCTGTGATCTCAAACCGTCACTGACGTGAAAATGAAATCTTGGTTTTCTTAACGTTGTACGGAAGCCCTGAGGGGCAATTGAGATTTTCTTTTTCTTCCAGTTTGATCTAAAAAGTTTTCTCTCCTGTGTTTATGAATCATGATCTGGAGGGAAAAGAAGTTTTGTCAGAAACGTCTTTCAAAGTTTAAATAAAAAAAAACTTTGTTGTTTCTCCTGAAATTGTTTTTTTTTTTTTCATGGATGGCAAAGAAAATAATTGAGAAACTCAGAAACATTGTACTGGCCAAACTTATTTTAGATTTTTTTTTATTTTTTTTATTTCAGAATACAATTAAATTCAGACTTAGTAAATTTTTCACCAGGAGGAACTTGACCTTCAGGGCTTCCGTAGTTTTGCCTCCCACTCGTATCCTCCCACATCTGAACGTGTCAGGATGACACCTGTGTACTTTCACTAACTTGCAGATTGGAGAATCTTAATTCCATATGAAATGTTGCCAACGCTTGAACAACACCTGCCACAAGTCAACTCTGAAGTCAGATGTCTTTCCCAACACACCTGTAGCCCCGCCCACTCAGCCCCACCTCTCTGTGTCACTCTTCACATCCAGGTGAGGTGTGTTCTGACTCTTGTAGTGATGAAGGAGCAGGGTGAAGTTTGAGGGCTTCGAACTGACGACTATGAGAACTTGATGTTGTTTCAATGTATTATTTTGGTACTTTTCTTTCTAACAAGTATAAAACAGTTACTTCTAGTTTGCTGATGTCTCTGAAGCAGGCCAGCCAACGTTTATTTATTTATTTATTATTTCTGATTTGTGCAGTTCTGGATTTTGACGTATTTCAGTGTTGCATTACGGACGTGACACCTAATGCTTCATGAGTAGCCTATAAATCACCGCTTGTCTCCAGGTGATGAAGTGCTGTCCTTTACTTCTAATGAATGGACTGACAGTACAGTGAAGTTGTGAGCAGATTGTGAGCGTCCTTGCTTTTCTATCTCCGTCTGATAAGTGTGACAAATGGCATTGTGATAGTACCAGGGTTGCCACGGTAACACAAGATAAATCACCACAGCTGATTGTTGGAAATGTCAAGTAGTGTCTGTCTACATCAACGCCACCGACGACAACTGAAGAATTGTCACATTTCGTAGAGAGATTTCACCCACGACCCCTTCAGACTGATCTGACACGACCAGAGGAGGTAAACACTGGAAATGAGATGGAGCCTCGATGTAAACAGCCTGTTTGTGACGTGTGAATTTGGCTAAGACACTCTGGATGCCTGGTGGAAAGTGTGGGAACAGCGATGGTAACTGTTCACAGCTGCTGTACGAGTCCCTCTGATTGGAGGAGAGGGAGCACGTGACCACTCACCTACGACGACAGGCAGCACCTTCATAGCCTTCCTCTCCCTGTTGTTGATCTTGGCTCTCTTCTTCCGGTGCAGCTGCTGACTGAGCGTGATCGTCGGCACCGAGTTCTCTCTGTACTGCCGAGGATACGGGATCTCCTGCTGCATGTAGTCCTCCGTGTCGTCCAGCCGAGACTGGGCCAAGTCCCTCTCGATGATCCTGGGTAGAGGCATGGGCAGAGACCCGGGGATGGTGCCCGCCAGCGGGGGCAGGGCGGTGGCGACGGCGGCGTGCTGCAGCTTCCTGCAGGCCTCGATGCTGCTGCGCAGTTTGACCTTCCGGGCCACCTCCCAGCGCTGCAGCCCGCGGAAAACCCCAAAGTAGAGCAGGACCATGATGGGACAGGGGATGAAGAAGGAGCAGACCGACGAGTAAACCACGTAGTTGTTGTCCTCCAGTTTGCACTCGCTGGGGTCGCGGTCAGGCACGTTGTTGATGCCGAAGATGACGGGTGAGGCCACAGCCAGGGCCAGCAGCCAGGTGGCCGACAGCAGGATGAGCTGACGATGGTCCACGTGTTTCCGGTTGTAGTTTAAAGGAATCGACACGGCAATGAACCTGCAGACCGAGAGACAAAGAATCAAAGAGTTAAGCTTAAAAAAAACAAACAAACTGAAAATTCAGCCACTATCCACATTCTCCCCCTGTGGAGCTGGGGACCAGAAACAAAACATTCAGTGTTTCCATGCAGCTCATCTGCTGTGATACAAGCTCTGAGATCCCAAATAGATTTGAAAAGATGTTATTTGCACTCTTGACAAGCTTGTGCACCCTCTTCAGATGAGGTGCAGGCTGACACGTTTAGTTACAGTGAAGATTTCTGCCTCTTTTCAAGACAATTTCAGATCTCGTAGCCCTGATTATATGAGACGAGCTGTATGGATCCACTTTATGTTTTCTTTTGGTTGTTTTTTAGGAGAAAGCTGCAACGCTGTTTTGCTGTGACGCTCCAGAAAACAAAATAAAATGATAAAAAGCTCCTTCCAACGGACGTATAATATCTTTACTTGCTGTTGAGCAGCAGAAGAGACGTCAGGCCGTGATCATCCTGCAGCTGCAGACAGAAAGTCAGCAGCTGTTAATTATGACTTTTCACAGGTTTTCCATGTTTGAAATGTAAATCGTCCGTTTGTTATGCAGAGACGTTCTGCAGCTGCCGTCTGCTTTTTGTTTTCCATTAACACTTTTATTAACAGCCGCAGATTCTCAGCTGGCGTGAAGAAGACGCTTCAACATTTTTCAGTTTCATGTCTTTAATTATCAATAACACAAATAACAGTTGTCACCTTGTTTGTGCTGTTGGCAATAATTATATCAGTGTCCTCACCACACACAGACTGTTCATCTGTGATAAAGTTACTGCAGCTGTTTCCAATCGTTTCACTCAGTGTGAGATCCAAATGTAGTAGCAAGCATTTAATATTCATCAACACTGCAGGGGAAAAAAGTATTCACACCGTTGATCTTCTCCTTTTATTCTGATGTTCAGTATGTTAAAATATGAGGGACACACACTGTGGATTTTTTCAGTGGATTCTGATAAATGATAATGGAACACACGGACGAGTTGACTGACAAATTCAGGTTTTAGGCTTTTTAAACAGTCATTTCTAAACTGTAGTTTCTTCACATGTGAGGGTAAGAAAGGCTCAGATGTAGTGAACAAAGATGGATGAAGAATATTCCAGAGCTCCAATAAGATTTGTGTTAAAACTCTCAGAAGGTACCAGCTGATTTTGTCATGTTTTGCAATGCAAGGATTTCAAAAACGTTGAGTCTCACAGCCTGAGGAGTGAAGCTGCTCTGTGGTCTGGTGAAACGGCAGCAGATACTTCTGTAACTTTCAAGAGGTACAAGGTACATTTAGTGTCATTTTAAATCAAAAGGATTTTAAAAAAATGTCCTTCTACATCTGTTTTTATGAAATGGAGTATTGATGATGAGTTCAGGAGTCTCACAGCTTGAGGAGTGAAGCGGCTGTCGTGGTGTTGATTTCCAGCTCACATCTTCATCTTCATCTTCACATTTATCTTATTGGCTTTGATAACTGCAGTACTTTTGCCTTTTGTCTAAATAGTTTAGGGAAACAAACTGAAGGTCGGTGCAGGAGAATCGACCTGTTCCGTCTCATGTACTCAGTGTTACACTGAAGCAGGATTTAACAGAATCCAGTTGAATACTTTCTGTCTGTTTCTGTTGTCTGATTCATTTACGGATACAATTATTTTTCCTAAACTTTCAGATAAATATGAATCATCACCCTCCCACCACTGATTCACCAAAACGATGATCAGAATAGATGCTCAAACTGAACGTCTCTACTGAAGCATCTTTATTTTTATTTAGGTTGAATTTTCTATTGCAGCATCTGATTGGCTCTGCTGAGAAGGTGATCAGCTGCAATCTGCCACACCTGCAGGACCTGCAACCCTCCAGGACCTGCTACCCTCCAGGACCTGCAGTCCTCCAGGACCTGCAGTCCTCCAGGACCTGCAGCCCTCCAGGACCTGCTACCCTCCAGGACCTGCAGTCCTCCAGGACCTGCAGTCCTCCAGGACCTGCAGCCCTCCAGGACCTGCACCCTCCAGGACCTGCAACCCTCCAGGACCTGCAACCCTCCAGGACCTGCACCCTCCAGGACCTGCTACCCTCCAGGACCTGCTACCCTCCAGGACCTGCAGCCCTCCAGGACCTGCAACCCTCCAGGGTTAGGGTTAGGACCCCTCTGCAGACCCCTCCCATCCTGGACACGCTCTCTTTGAGACTCTCCCCTCTGGCGGGAGGTTTCGGTCCATCAGGACCAGAACCAGAACAGTTTCTTCCCATCTGCAACTTGATTCATTAACTGCAACTTCGCTCAATACATGTCGACCTTTGCAGTACTGGACAATCTTCACCGACTTTAAAATTGGTCAGACTGTAATTCTGCTTATACAGTTTTATTATTATGTTTTATTAAGTACTTTTAGAATTGTTTGTAGTTTTGCACCTACAGAGCAGAATATTCTTTGTCTGTGTAAACTTACTTAAATAAAAAGCAATAAATTCTGATGCTGTTTCTATTTCTCTCATGTCACAATGTGCTGATGCTCAAAATCACTTGGTAAGGGTTTGAAAAACATCACAATTGGATTGTAGCTCCGGAGGTAATGCGGGTCATCTAGTTATCTGAAGGTTGCTGGTTTGAATCTCTGCTCCTCCCAGCTGCATACTGAACCCCAAATTGTTCCTGATGAGCAGTTGGTGCCTTGCATGGCAGCTTCTGCCTTCAGTGTATGAATGGGTGAATCTGACAAGTGTTATAAAGCAGCTTTAAGCGGTCAGTAGACTGGAGAAGCTCTGTAGAAATGTGAGTCCATAAAACCTTTTTTGGTCACAGATGGAGATCATCTGACTTCCCCTGAAAAACGGCTGAGAATGTTTCCAGGTGTCCTCATAAATATCCAGTGATGTGACTGGAACTTGGCAGTTTGTCAGCCTGTAATAACACCTCCTGCATCTCCTCTGATGATGCCAACGTCAGATAATAAGAATATAATGTGATATGCCGCGTTTGGTGCAACCTTGGACGAATCTGTAGTCTCTCACCCCCCCCCAACTGAACGCCCCCCGTGAGATTTATATCGTTATCCGAACCTTGACCGGACGAACACACATACCTGTCCACGCTGATGGCACAGAGGTTGAATATGGATGCGGTGCACAGCATCACATCCATGGTCATCAGGCCATCGCACATCAGCATGTTCAAGGACCAAACTCCGCCCTGAAACTACACAAACACACACACACACAGGGACAGAAACACACAAACACTGAGTCATTAGCTGCCCCAAATCTGAGTGTAAATACGTCTAATCCTCTTGTGCGTTCAGAGGTGCAGCTCAGTGTCGAGATGAACATTCCTCCAGAGAAACACAACTCTGTCTGAACGCCGTCTCCTCGACTGACTTCTCCTCCAGCGAACACGGAGAGGTTTTAACTTTCACACTGACTTTTTTTTTTCTAATCCAGTAAGCGCACGCAGACACACCAGCAGTGTGACACTCAGTAGGTTAAGTGGCTGCCGACGCTGGCACAGGTAACGAGATCACAAATGCAGCTAATTAAGGAGGATTTAAGGAGAAGCTGCTGCAGAGTCTCTGAGCCATGCAGATATTTAGACAGACAGGCGAGCAGGCAGGTGGCTTTTAATACTTTAATTATGGTGAGATGACACCATTTAAAGCTTTCTATCGCCCGGACATACTGTGATTCATGGATCATAACTCTGCTAATAACCAGTATAAACCTCCAGTGACTCTCCTGTCATGAATTAATCCTGATTAAAGCGGTGAGGGAGACGGCTCGTCCTGATGAACGGCCTCCGGCGGCTCTAACGGGTCATTTTCCAGCGGTCAGATTGTCCCAAGTGTTGATTCTGTTTTATCTTTTTGACCTTGATGTTTGTGATAATTATCAGACCAGACACCGTGTTGATGTGTGGTCCTCACACCCCACAACACTGCAGCCTGTGCAGCGTGACACATCCACCAGTGTTTGGTGTGATACAGGTTATCATCATGACATCATCAGACATGTAACGACGCTCCGACACAGCAGCAACACACCCGGACTGACAGAGACAGAGATGATCCTGCTGATGCAACTCTGTCGTTTGTTGTCTTCTGTCTCTTCGTAGTCGATTTCAGTCTTCTGAAGTCATTCTGTGTGTTGATGTGCAGATTCCAGTACTGGTTTTGTGTGTTTCTGTAGTCGTGTTGTGTCTCTTCGTAGTCGTTTTTCATCTCTGTCTGTGTTTTGTGTCTCGTTGTCATTTTGTCTCTGCAGAAGTGTTGTGGGTCTCTAGTTGTGTTTGCATTACTTTGTTGTCGTTGTCCATCTGTTTGTGGTTCTGTTGCAGATTTCTGTAGTCGTTTTGTGTCTCTTTGTAGTCATCATATGATTCTTTGTAGCCATTTTCTCCGTCCTTGTCATCTTTGTTGTCATTCCACATGTTTTTATAGTTATTTTGCTTGTTTCTGTGATCATTTAAATCTTTCTGTAGTCATTTGACGTCTCTTTGTAGTCGTTTCGTGTCTCTTTGTCCTAAAGTAGTTGTAATATTTGCATTGTTCAACTGACGTGATGTCGAAGTTGTGGATGTATTGTATGTGGATCCAAGTATCTGTTTTGTGCGTCTCTGTTATACATTTTTTCTGTGTTTTTGTTTTTGTTGTCCATCTGTTTGTGGCTATGTTGAATATTTCGTTGTTGTATGTCTCTTTGTAGTTGTTTTGTGTCTCTTTGTAGTCGTATCATGTTCCTTTCTTGCCATTTTGTCCGTCCTTGTCGTCTTTGTTGTCATTCCACATCTCTTTGTAGTTATTTTGCTTGTTTCTGTGATCATTTAAGTCTCTTTGTTGTCCTTCTACACGTCTCTGAGGTTGTTTTGTGTCTTTGGTAACGGTCGTGTCACTTTGTGTGTCTCTGTAGTCGCCTCTGCTGTTGTCTTGTGTATCCTCCAGGTTGTTCTGCATGTGTCTGCAGTAGTTTCATGTCTCTTTGTAGCTGTGTTGTGTGTCTCTGTAGTCAGTCTGTGTTCTGCTCTGAACTCTGAGGTGCTGCTGTTGATTTAAAAACTGCAGCTGAACTTCAGTATTTCCCGGTGGCAGGTGGAGAGAAGCTGTCTGACTCAGTAGATCAACACTGACAGTACAGATATTAAACACTAACACGCTACACAACACATACAACAGTCCTCTGTCACCCTGCAGGCTCCTCAGTAATCCAGCAGCTTACCTCTGCGTAAACGAAGAGCGGCAGCACCAGCACCGCCAGCAGCAGGTCCGCAAACGCCAAACTGACTATGAAGTAGTTGGTGGTGGTTTTGAGAGCCTTCTCCAGGTACACGCTGAGGCACACCAGCACGTTCCCACCGGTGATGGTCACAATCAGCACGATCCCGAAAATGAGCGCAGGGAAATTGTATTGTGTGACCGCAGCCGCCGGCAGCGTGTCGTTGTTGAGGTCAGCGGACGCGTCCGACATGGTCACCGCAGGCTGACGGGCTGCTTATCCGACGGAGAGCGACCTTCTCCGGAGCAGTTTTCATCTATGAGCCGTGTGCAGCAGCCCGGGACGAGCAGGAGCGTCTCAGGTGAAGTCTGTGCGAGTTTCCCGGTGAGGATCCGCGCTGAGCTCCGTGCGCTCCGCTCTCCAGACGCAGCGCGGCTCCGACCCACAGTCAGCTTCACCCGCCTTCATCCGGCCGCTGCTTCACTTTTCCTTCACAGCCACCGGACTGGTTGGACCGAACCGCTGGAGCATTCTGTGGATCACGTCCCCTGCCGGCCCCTCAGCTGCTCCTGGAGGGAATAAGTTCGCGCAGTTGACGAATCAGAAGGCGACGACTTAAATCCATCCGCGCAAATCTGCTTACTGACGCTGCTGTGTGAACAGTCACAGCACGACACGGAACCAGCTGATGGACCAGAACCTCAACAGACAGGACACAGCAAAACAGACTCCAGATCAGCTGAACACACTGAAAACTCACATTTTCACCTCCGAGGTGGAGGAAGAACAGCACAGTGCAGAAACACTCTGATTACACTTGGAACGAAGTATTTTACGGTCATACTTGAGTAAAAATAAAAATGTCATGTTATAATTTTACTTTGTTAAGTTTTGGTTATTTTAATCTGATATTTTATGATTTATTGTGCGGATCTGAAACTGAATCTGTCAGATAAATGTGCTGTAATGGAGCAAAAACTTCTGAAGTGAATCCTGTTGAAACACCAGTTAGATTCACTGTGATGCAGAAAGTATTCAGATATTTTATGAAGGAACTAATATCACACTGTTAAAGTTCTCAATTAAAGGAACATTTCACCCAAATAAACCTCAAATCACACAAAACAAGTTTTCAGTGAGAAGATTTATGACCACAAATCAAACAACATCAGATCCTGAAACCAAAACAGACGGATGACCTGAACACGACTGTTTAATATCAGACTGTTTCATCACACATCAGGCGGCTGCAGCTCAGTAGGCGGAGCTGGTGGTCTGGTAATCAGAAGGTCACTGGTTTGAATCCCAGCTCCCTCAGCTGCATGTTGAAGTGCCCTTGAGCAGCTGGTGTCTTGCATGGCAAGTGTTGTAAAGTGTCTGATTAATGCCCAAAAGTGTAAATGCAGCAGTGAAATAATTGTATTCATGATAAAATCTGTAATTAAATGCGGTACATGCACTTTCTCTCCAACAGAAGATTCATATGATCACAGCTGTTGTTGGTTGTTTGGAGGCACATTCAGTTTCCAGCAGTGAGACAAACGTAATGATGCGTCGCTGTGGGCGAACGAGCCGAGGCAGAGAGAGTTTGAGTCGCCCCGCAGGATAAAATCACATGAAGAAGAATGAAGTTCATGTTGTTCACCTGCAGGTCGTGTAAAGGCCGATGGAGGGAGAGGAAGTGTGAGAGGCGACCGAGCTGCAGGAGGAGTTCAAAGAAAACCTTTCACACGCTCCATATTAATGTTATATTCCTGCTCTTCATCCCTGCTCCTCCTCCTCCTCTAGAATCTAGTTTCCTGTCGCTGAACTTTTCTCGCAGCTTCCTGCAGAGAAGCAAATCTAAATCCTCTGAACGCCGTCTGCTTCTCTGAGAGTGAGACACTCAGAACAGTCATTCAGTCTCTGCTACGACTGAACCGACGGACACACAGAAAAGTTTCACAGAACTTCTCATCCGGCAGGCGTGAGGAGGTGGAACTGGACCGTATCTGATAAAACCTTCGCCTGGTGGTGGATGAAGAGAGACAAGATGAAGTATTGATCCTGTCTGTGTCATCAATCACACAGATGATGTCTGTCAGTCTGTCAGTTCATCTCCTGACTTCATCATCGTAGAGCTGCTCCTGTTTATCAGCAGCTCACAGAACTGAACCAGAACCAGAACCAGAACCAGCTCTGCTGTCACAGAACTGCAGTCGTCAACATGAACAGACTCCATGTTGGTGCTGATGAGACGATGTAGCTCCAAAACTGAGCGCTTTAACACAAACACGAGCTTTAAACTTTAACCACAACGAACTGAGACTTTACTGACGTGACAAACATCGTCTGTGTGATTCACGATAGTTCAAACAGGATCAGTAAGTTTTCTGTCTGTATCGTTCAGTAACACACAGAGTTATTCTGAGGTCGTGACTTCAGATTTCTGATTTCTAACCATTTCTCTTTTTACATCTTTGTGCACGTCTCTTCAACATGTGGACAAGAAACACATATTTATTTTTTACAGCCTGCATCTGAAATGATTGTTTACTTGGACTCATTGACTTTGAACTCCGGCTGATCCTGGACTTTGTTTTTTATTTTTCATCACAAAGTCAAAACTTCAACGATCGAATATTTTTAAGCTCCTGAAAATCTAATCTTAGCTCCTGAGTTTTTCTCTCAGCTGAGGGCAGAGAGGCTTTTTCTTTCTCACCCCACGTCACATGTCTGCAAACAGCTGACGACTTTTCTTCTTCTTTTTTTCTTTTTTAATGGAACGTTACTTTTGATCCGAGTGTAAAGGTGTTCGTGCCTCGGCTGCTCCTGTGGCTTGAATATCATTAGAATAAAAAGTCAGCAGCAATTAGCTTTTCACACATTGTCGCAGAGCCTCGGGAGGGAGAAGCAGAACAGCACACACGCCTCGAAAATCACAACGCAGATGTTTAACTCGCCCTAAATCCTTTGAGCTGAATACATATATGTAAAGAGAAAGAAAGATCGCCGTGAAATAAAGGAAACCGTGAGAGATAATCACTTCCTCTTACATGAGCTCGTTAAATAAATGAGAGCAGGATGTAAGAACGAATCTGCTCTTTTCAATTAACAGAATCACTTCTGAAGCACGCTCGAGTCTTAAAGGAGCAAAATGTAACGTGATGTTTAAAGATTTCCTGCCAGAGACGAACATGTTGGTTGAGTCATCGGCGAGATGCGAGTCTGCGGCTGAAGAACAGTGATGTGATGTTATAATAACCTCGATAACATGATTCATCTAAAGACAAAGAGAAGGAGGAGCTGGTTCTGTACACACACACTGACTACAGGCCGAGGGAGGCGTGAGGAGGCGTGCAGAGCGATGGATAAAACTCATGCAAACTACAAACCAAACTTTCTGAGTGTATCATGTATTCATTTTGTTTGTGTTTCTGCATGTTTGCTAAAATCTAAAGGCTACAGACCAACAGACCTCTGGTAGTCGCAGGGTGACTCTGAAGGACTCGGTCTTTGAAGGCGAGTCCTTCAGAGTCCTTGTTAACCTGGTCAGCCGTTGTTAAATGTGTCGGTCTAGTCTTTGGAGCATTTCCTGGTTGTGTCACCAGATGTTTTACCCTTATGTCACGATTTCTGCCGCCCAGGCCCACGAAAGTGACGATCTACGCCACGTGATGTCGCCATTTTCTCTACTTCATTCTTCTTTTTCGGGCGCGCAAAGAATCTTGGGATATGTGAGGCCACGAAGGATCGTAGCGATGCGTCCTCCAGAAACAGGGAGAAGAAGGATCCTCCGTCCTCTCAAGTGGTTGTCAGTTTATTATAATCATAATTTCAATAATTTCTACTGCACCTTTCATGCAGAGATGTAGCGAACACGTGATGATAAATAATATGTAGAAATTAGGAGATTAAAACAAGAAGCAACTGCAGTAAGTCAGAGACAAGCAAGCAGACACACAAACAAATAAAGAGAAATAAGATCTATCAATAATGAAGATATAACAGATTTGAAATTATACACTGAAGGATTAAAGTTGATGCAGTTTTGCAGCAGAGAGCAGCTTCACCGGAGATTTTCTGGAGGATGTGAAGCATCACTGATGTATGAGGGAGTCAGATTATGTGCAGATGATTAAAAAGACTTTAAGATGAATTGTTAAAGATACAGCGAAGCGAGGAGGGAAATATGATCTCTTAGAGTGATCAATACGACCTTTAAGCTCAGACAAACATCGTGTTTTGGACTGAAGTGGTTTTTTAGTATTCATGCAGGTAAACGTGACAGCTTCACGCTCCCACGGGGAGTCTGGGAGGGAAAGGTTCAGCATCAGGTTCTGGTTCTGTGGGCCTCCCGCTGCTGAGATCGACTGAGTATTTCATGAATTCAATAGTTATTTATCATCCTGAGCTTCTCTCTTCTTACGTGAGTGCTCTGATTAATAAATGCATTCTTTGATTTTGGACGGTAGCCTCGGGGCTCGTGTCCGTCGAGTGTCTGTCTTCGTGCTCACACTCTGACGTTTGTGTTATTGAGCCTTTTTTGGAGGTTTAAGCCCGGTTGAATCAGTTTCTGGGTCGCTCGGTGAACCCTGTCAGCTGAACTCACCTTCGGGGGAAGTGTGATGCCCTTTTTATTTATCGAGCCGCCGCGCCATCAAAATGCGTGAGCACGAACTCGGCGTCTTAACGAGTCAAAACAGGATTAAGGACCAGTAAACAAGTGCAGGTCAGAGAGGAGGGATGGAAAACAGAACACCAGGAGATCCCACAGAAATGTTAAGGAGGAATCTTTATTTATCAGAATCAGTGAAACTCGTTCTCTGCATTTTACATTTTAAACGTGGAGGGAGCAGAAATTAGCCACGTCCGGATCTTATTCAGTGCCTCGATCAAGGACACGGCCGGAGAGAACACACGGGGATAAATCACATCACGAGTTCATCACAGAGACAAACAACCACTAACACTCACATTCACACCTACACACAGTTTACAGTTACTGATTAACCTGACAACACGACCTCCGGTGGCCGTCATCAGTATCACGGCAGCAAAGGAGGAAGTAAAGCAGAGTAAATATAAAGAGTAATACAGTCTGTGTGCAGAGGAAGTGGTGACATGGAGGCGATGAAGAGCTGGAAACATCAGATCTGTTCGGAGCGATGAGGCGACTCTGTCACAGTTTGACGGCTTTTCTTTTAATAACGTTTCCTGGTTGCACCTTCTTCTTTGCACCTTTTACAAACTAACAACAACTTTGACTTTCTTTTGCTGGTTTTATGAGAATTGTGGCCCAGTGTTGCTCCTCATGAACGCCTGACTGACTGATGCTGCGTTACAACTTGTGTTTCTCTTCTGCGTCGACATATTAACTCATCACCCGACCAGGATCCATTTCAACAGACCTCCTGAGTTTCATGCAACAGAGCTGACTTCTAAAATACAGCATGAGTCATAAAGCAGAAGACATTAATAAGTGATGGTTCCTTTTTTGAAAAACGTATTAATAAAACCACGTCGGAGCGGATCTGGTCCCAGTCGGCACAGCTAAATATCTGAACGTGTCACAGAGCTAAGAACAGGCTCCGAAGATGAAATGTAAAAATGTCAGACGAGTGCAGAGACGAGTGTTTTCTCCTGCTGCCGTCTTTAATTGTCTCCACTCACCTTTCACCTGGCTGTTTGTCTTCCTCTCCTCCTCTCTGCTGGTGTTTCCCTGTCGTCTGTCTGACATTTTGACTCCTTCTATCCGTCAGACTTCGAGTGTTTTCATGCGTCTCCTTCTGTCTTTATTTATCTTCACCTCTCGTCTCAGGTCATCAATCTCAATCAGGTGGTCAGGTTTCATCACACACACACACACACACACACACACACACACACACACACACACACACACACACACACACACACACACACACACACACACACACACACACACACACACACTCATACTGTACACTGTCCTTCAGTAATTAGCCTTAGCCCATCAATCAGCTCTGTCTCACAGCGCTCTTGGCTTCTTATGAATTTTTCAAAACCAACTCATAAATTCTCAGACGAAACAAGAAGCTCCCACCTTTTTTTTTTTTAAATACATATATATCTTGTTGAAATCTAAAAGGGGCACTCATTCACTTCAGCAGCAGCTCAGCAGGAGGTTTCATCTTAAACTGACCTGCAGCTTCAGGAAACCGTCGCAGGAGCAGACCGACCTGTGAAAACATCGGTCAAGTGGCCACCTGACCCACAGAAACTCCTGCCTGGCTGCTAGCAGCACTTTTAAATCACAGCGTGGACATTACGTGATCATTCACGCAGACAATGTGACAGTGAAATGAACCCACACTGTCACCAAGACTCGGTCATCCAGTCTCACATCACATTCACAGAGCTCGGAGACATCTCGGTGAATGAATATTTGTAGATGTCAGACGGTGGATGATCATGTGGCACCGTCACTTCAGGGAGCTGTGTTTCTCTGTGTGGAGTTTCTTCTTCTCTTCCTGTCACATCTTGATTCCCAAAACAACTGAACAAGTTGCTTGAGAGTGACTAACAATACACTGTTCGTGGCTGGTGCTGGACCAGAAGATGAGGTCCGGTTTACGCGCAGTTCATCGGAGCATCCATGAATTCTTGTGGATGTTTTCCAGCTGCTGCTCTTCTTCAGGCTTCTCATAGAGCAAATATGACACCATGAGAAGAATCTCTTGTCTGGACGGATAAACGACGAGCTGAAACTCGCAGTAATCGAGCGGCAGATACCAAAGACCTTCTTCATTTTTATTCCATATGATATAAAAATATTGATTACAGCCACTTTGAAGCGACTGTTGATAACAACATGAAGAGTGTTGAGTCACAGTCTGGTTCGTACGAATGGGAAGAATCAAGAGGCCCGTTTGTCCAGCTCACGTCTGTGGGTCAAAGGTCACAGCGCGGTTCTGTTGTCAGAGGCCGCTCTGTGACAGTCCCGCATCCCATAATGCAGTGTGTGTGATGTCATCGGGTCAGCTGGCTGTCGGACCAGGTGACTCGCGGCAGGAACATCGTCTGTCTGTGTTTCATCAGAACCGGACCGACGTCACAGCTGGAGAGTTTAGTCACCAAACCCCACTAACAAACCGCACCGTTCTACCAGATCGGATCAGAGCCGGAGAGCCGGTCCGGAGGTGAAGTATGTCTGTTTATGTAGCAGAACGTATTTCCTGAATTATCTTAAAGAGATATGAGTCTGTGTTTCAGGATTTAAATGTTGACTCAGGCTTGTTGACAGGCAGAAACTCTTCTAACAAAACCAGTGAAAATGTAAATGGAGTTTTGAAAGCCGAGCTTCACCTCCTGCTCAGTGAAACAGTCTGAATGTTTTCACTTGTTGTTCATCTTTTCTTCACTTTAATAACTTGTGACTTTGTACATTCAGGTTTCACACAAACTCTCTGTCAACTAAAACAAATATGAAGTGAGTTTCAGTGTTCGCTGCTCTGTGAGCCGCAAATTAAACTAAAAAGAGTTTTTTAAATTAATTTTGGTGTTCCTTGTTTCAGGTAACATCATGTTTCTGTTCTTTGTTTTTTTTATGTTCTGTCTGTGTGAACTGTCGTCTGGTCGAACGGCATTACAACAACTTTGTTTCACCATTTTCATCCTAAAGTTCCTTGAAGCTGCTTTAATTATCACCAGAATTTTGAAATATTCCTTTAGTATGGTATTGTAGCTCCAACACAACAATCTAAAAGTAGAAACACACTCAGTGAAGTGACATAACTATGATCCAGTTACTGTAACAGTGAGTGTTATTTTACTTTAGTTACAGTCAAAGTACATTTAACTGATAATACATTTGAACTTTTACTTAATAATAGAGTATTTTTACTTCTTCCACGACTGATTTTCACAATAAACAACTTTTCTTCTTGGTGGATGTTTGTCGTCTTCTTAACAACCTCTGATCTAAAAACTGAAGTCTGGATTTTCTTTTCTTTATTTCATTTTTTATTAACATTCCCACCTCGACTCTGAGCAGCAGCACTTACAGCAGCAGCACCGATAACGACGGTGTTAAACTAACGCCTTCGTCTTTTTTCGTTGCTTCAGGCGGAACAAGAATTCTATTAAGTCGCTCTGTAATGAGATTAGCTTTCTGCTAAATCCCACCAACTCTGAGTTACATCATTCACCAACACTGCACAAGTTATTAGATAAAAGTAGGTCAGTCCAGTGAAAAGTCCAAAGGTTCAAGTTTCAGGATCAAGTTTCCACACTCGCAGCGACGTGAGGCTGAAAACACTTCTCATAAACTCTGTCATGGATGGAAAATAAAGACAACTTTGCTTTTTTTTGTCTCTAATCGTGTTAAATATGGATAAAACTCTTCACAACATTCGAGGGTGACGCTAAGATTAATATGTTTAATGTAGCATGCTAAAGTTAGCATCCACGAGGAAAACACACTTTTTTTCACTCATGATTATTTAAATTTGGCCCTTCGAGCTCGATTTCATCACTTCAGTGATTCTTTGTCGTCTCAGCGATCGTCAGTTTTCAGTGGACTCGGCAGGAAACACGAGGAAACTTGGCAACATGTTTATATTCACATCATTGAATGTTTTACAGTCATCAAATCAAAACAGGAAATTATCGTTTTACCTGAATAAATGATATTTTTTAAATGTGTGTGTGGTGTTAATGTCGTTCTGTCTCGTCTGCACGTTATCTGGTTTTATATCAAAACTATTTTGACTTTAGATTTTCTCAAGAACGTTTATTTAGTTTGAAAGTGTTGAAATTCATCACATATATAATGTCATCTGTCGTCTGTTTGAATGGCACCAAAACAAATTTGTTTCCCTTTTTTTGTTCATCTTTTGTCCTCAGGAGCCGCCAGAATCAACTAGAATTTAAAGTTTCTTGTCGCTGCTTTAATTATCGAGCTTGATTTTGAGGCTCGTTGCTTCGAACGTCTGACCACAACTTTGAAATATTCCTTTAGTGTGAGAGCAACAGAACCTCAAATACATGAGAAACAAAACGTTCCTGTTTCAGACTTTCCTCTCGTTGTTTTAATGTTTCAGCTCAAATCTCCTCAGAGATAAAAACACCGACTGATGTCACGTCTCCTCGTTTGACTCTCAGTCAGACAGAAAATGAACATTTTCCCAAAATGTCAAACTGATCTGTAATCAGTCCACCAGGAGCTCCGGCATCTCGCTCACTCTTAAAGTGAAGTTAGAACACAGAATGTCTCGGTCCATCAGACTGTCAGTCAGCAAATCAAAAGGTTCTGGTTCTGAGAAGCAAAATAAAGGAACGTCCTATTTGTTTGTTTGTTTGTCTCGGCTGAAAGACTTTAAATAAAACTGCACGATGAAGAAGTTCTGCTGGTTCTTCTGCAGAAGATGTGAAAAACATCTGGATCTGGAGTCAAAAGGTGAAATCTTGTTTATCACTTTGTGTTTGACTGAAAGATTTCAGATTCAGATCATTCAGATTATTCAGATTATTCAGATTATTTCCTTCCTCTTCCTGTTTGTTGTGTTTCTGATAATCGACCCTGTTGTGTTGATGATGTCGATGGAGGAGCTGACAGCTGCTGGTGTAGAGGCTCCTCCTGCTGGTCACATGGGAACATAACAAACAATGACAGAAATAATGTGTGTGTGTGTGTGTGTGTGTGTGTGTGTGTGTGTGTGTGTGTGTGTGTGTGTGTGTGTGTGTGTGTGTGTGTGTGTGTGTGTGTGTGTTCAGTGTTAGTGAGGAGCATCTCTGCATGCTAACATAATGTATGAGCTTTACCATGACACTGTGAGCTCGTTGTTCCCACACAGAGGAGGAGGAGGAGAAGCTGTGTGTGTGTGTGTGTGTGTGTGTGTGTGTGTGTGTGTGTGTGTGTGTGTGTGTGTGTGTGTGAGTACTTGGTGTGATATATGACATCTTGGCGTGTTCACAGCGGTGCCTTGTCCACATGTGAAGCTGGTGTGTGTCCCAGTTTGTGCCAGTGTAAGTTTCTGTCATCATCACTGTTCTGGGATCAGACAGTGTGTCACAACAGTGTCAGAGGATGAGACGGACACCATGTGACACACGTCGTCCCACCAGAAGACGAAAACCAACACGTCAGTCGTCCCTCTGTACCTTCTGACTTCCTGTGTGACGCTCAGCTGATGTAAATCTGTAAAAAAACACAGCAGACACGTTGAATTATTTGTTCCTAACAGCTGCTCACTGTAGTTTCTAGCAAACATTTCTGAAACCTTCTGCTCTGACAGTGTCGCCGGTTTGTTCCAGCAACATTAAAATAGTCCACAAAACATTTCTGGAGCTTTGCAGGAAAACAGAGGAAGTGTTCTGACGTGCCTTTCAGCAGCTACGGTGAAGATCTCATGCCAAAAAAAGCAAATATACATTTTAATATATTAAATATTTCCCCACACAGTCGACACCAGATCACCTAATACATCCTCTAAATACCCAGGAAGGAACTCGGCCTGCAGGGATCTCATACAGATGTTTTGGCATCGCACACACACTTCAGTTACCTCTGGAAGAAATATTCACTGATAAGGTTATTACAGCAGACCCCAGAACGAATGTAGTGGGAGAAACAGATCAGTGAAGATGAAAATAAACTGATATTAATAATGGTGATAGATGTCAAAAAATAATAGTTGCTCTGTTAGACGAGGCTACTAACAGAAACAAGCTGTGTTTTTCTTTAATGACTCTGCAAAATGAAATGAAAGTAAAGTGAAATAAAAATGTCTGGAGCCATTTTGTTTCCTTGAGTTGCTTATTACGCTTTAAATCAATCTGAGCAGAACGCTGTGATGCTGTTTTGTGGACTGTGAAACATCACATGACTCTTCATCATCATGAAGAGAAGAGATGATGACTGAATGTTCATTTTTAGGTGAACTGCTCCTTTAAAGTTGTTAAAGAAACAACAACTTTATTTAAAAGTTCCTCCTGAGTGAATTATCACACTCAGCTCTCACTGACATCATTCATAAATTTCAGGTCGTCGGCTTTTATCAGGTCTTGTCGTCGATGTTCCCGACATTCCTTTAGCTGGATTCCTCCCAGGATGCATCAGGGCCACAGAATGACCCGTCCGGCTAAAACAGATGCAAGTATTTTAGTAGGAGGGCAGCGAGTCCTCTGCTGGCAGGCGCTTCATGCAATATGTGACCGTAAGATGAAGTCACAAACATTGCAACTGTAGTCGACTCCCACTCGCCGGGCAGCACAGACGGGGCATTATGTGGCCGAGTACCAGCTGGTACCACGGGCTCCTCATCCTCCTCCGGGACTTCATTTGTTGGTGCGTCTGAAATCAGGACATGGAACTGAAATCGAAGAGTAAACCTGGGAACGTTCTCCTCGGATGCATCGTCGCCGTCTGCTTTTGTACAGTTTGCGGGGCTGAAAGACGTGAGTAGAGCTCTGATGACTTCGGAGGCCGTCACCGGTCACCGGAGGCAGGAGGTGATGTGGTCGAGGCTGCAGGGAGGCGGACAGCTGATGGCTCCCGTTATTCCTTTAAAACGCTGGTGCAAAACTTTAAACTTGTCTAACTGTGAATCCACATGAACAGAAGTGGAAAGTGATTTTTTTCTGTTGGTATTTAAAAGATTTTGAGAGGCCTGAAGAGCTTGAAGAATCCAGTATTTAAAAAGAAGAAACAGAAATTAGACAAAAGTTGGAAAAATTAACAAAACTTTGTGAAACATTGTCACCTTCTGGGGCCCGTCTGGGGTCCGGAACCTCGGGTTGGGCACCACTGCTTTATAGAATTTAATTTAAAGGGCCGCAAGTAGATTTAGAGAAGAAATTCAAATGAAGTTATAACACAAACTCAGAAATATTTATTGATTCCATCAGTGAATCAACAAGCTGCTCTCAGAGGAAAATCAGGTCTGAGAACACTGTGTGAAGCTGGAGAGGGTGGCAGGGTCCGCCACATATAAACAGTATGTAAAACAGTATAAACTGTGTTGTCACTTTAAGTTCAGTTTGTTTATTCAGTTCATTCAGTCATGAAGACAAAGAGAGTTTAATTATTCAGTTTGTCTTTCTCTTGTCATTAATATGTCTTCCTTATAAACTACGGACTGCACCTTTAAAGAAACATCCTCCACGTAAACAGTCACATCCAGGGATGCAGGACGTCGAGCTGCAGCATCATAAAAACACCATCGATTTAAAAAAACATGAAGCAGATTTACAGCAGAGAGAGAGAGAGAGAGAGAGGATTTATGCTAAGCTAAGCTAACAAGCTGCTTGTGTTAGCGTTCAGAGACGACAGACTTCACGACTCAGGATGTTAAAATCTTTCTGTCTTCAGTTCGTAGCCGTCCTGGAGATCCTGAGTGTTTCGGTCCTGATGCTGATCGTCTCTCTGACTGACCCGCTGCCTCTCTCCTCCCTCAGTGTGCACGGTTCCGCCGGGCCCGGTGACGGTCCCTGAGAACAACACGGCGGACGTCCAGCTGGTGAAGATCAGCTCGGTGGACGATGTGACTCTGACGGTCACAGTGAACCCTGAAGATCTGTTCTACCTGCGAGGAAACGCTCTGATGGTGAAGAAGGGACTCGACTACGAGGTGAGTCGATCACTCCATGTTTACGGTGTTATTCTGAACAAACTGTCTCTCAGGATGATCTGAACAAAATGTGGTTCAGATGAAAACTGTTTTAAAAAAAACAAAGATGGCAGCATCGATGAGATAATCCAGCTGAGAGAGTTTCAAACTAACTTTAAATGACCTGATTGGACGGAGGGGAGCCAATCAGGGCTAAGTCCGGCTGCGATTCACTTCCTGATGACAGTTCAGGAAGTCATTACGTCAGTGGTTCTCTTCCCTGGTGGCAACTGTATTGAAGTCTATGAGAGAAACACAGTAAAACCCAACATATTAGCGTGCCCATTAAAAAAAAAAAAAATCAGTTATCAAGCTGCTCTGAAGTGTTTTCTTCTATTTGTCTGCAGGATTTCTTCATCTGAGGTCAGATTGTGTGGATGTGTTGTGTTTTAGTGTGTTTCTCTCATAGACTTCAATACAGTCTGACACCAAACAAGATTCAGTGACGTAATAACTCTTCCTTCTTTCAAACGATCTGTGAAGGTAGCCAGGAATCATCGACAGGCTTTAAAGGTACAACATGCAGCATTTCTGCATAAAAATGTCCAAAGACGACGAGACTTGTTTCACATTTTGTCGTGTTCTTATCTGATTATTCTGATTATTATCCTGAATGTATCCTGGAGCATCGTTTTATTCCAGATAACGGTGCGTTTAAACTCACGTCACTAGTGAAAACATCCAAGAATATGAATCTGTGGCTGTTTATCACTGACGACTACAACTCCCATGATCCCACGCTGCTTTGTGACATCATCAAACTTCATTTTCTGTTATTGTTTTCAGTGAGAGACTTGAAAGGGTTTGATTTAAACAGTTAACGAAATCAAAATGAACAAACTGTTCCTTTATAAACAGAGAAAAACTTTAAAACTGGTGACTTTAGCAATTAATTAATTTAATTATATATAAATCAAGACTTTAATTCGTAATAACATTCACGTACAGGATCATGGTAACTGGACTTTCATCAGTTCTGGTGTTGACATGATGTTTCTGTGTGTGTCTGTCAGTCTCTGTCCACTGCAGCTCTGGTGGTTTGGGTCCAGTGCAGCAGAGCCGGGTCCAGATCTGTGAGTACAGAACCAAACCACAGAACCACAACAAAGACGCTGACATCATTTTTAAAGAAGGTAACAACACTGTGTTTCACTCTCTCCTGCAGGTGAACGAGTCTGTTGAAGTTCTGGTAGAAAACGTGAACGATAACCCGCCGAACTTCGCTCAGAACCACTTCGTACTGGAAGTGAACGAGGTGAGAGGTGTCGGAGTTTCACAGCTGCAGCGGTGGAAGAGAAACTAAGAATATAAAGAACTTTAGTTACTAGTTACTTTCAGATTATTTACATGAAACATAAAAATAAACATTGTTATAAATTAATCTCTATCCAGGTGTTGATCATCCAGTAATGTGATGGAAGATTAAGTTCCCCGACAGTTTATAAAGTGAATAAATTGATGGATTGTAAAATAATATTTTTCTCTGTGGTACTGATACATTTACTGGAGTAAACGAGTTCTGGTTCCAGGTTTGATGTTGAGTTTTTCTCTCCTGCAGCTCACGACGGTCAACTCCACCGTCGGACTGATCGAAGCCACAGACGTCGACTCGGAGCCGCTGTACTATCGCTTAGAGTCCGCGACAGTAAGAACTGGACCCAGTGGTTCTGTTCTTTAAGATCCACAGTACTGAGATTTAAAAGCAGAGTATTAACATATATTACAACATAGTATTTGTCTCTTTTTCTCTGTAAAACCAGGATAAGTATTTCCGTCTTGAAAGCATCAACAGTCCAAAGATCTTGGTGAAAAGCCTGCTGGACTACGACGTGGTGCAGAAGATCTCTCTGGTTCTTCACGTGCAGGTACAGAACTCAGTCGTGACAGAAGCTCCAGGCAGCTGCTCCTGTTTGACCTTTGACCTGTGACACGTCTCGCATGTTCCAGGACACGTTCAACGGTTCGGCGTCCGACGAGCCCTTCTTCACGTCCGTGGCCTCCATCACGGTGCACGTGAAGGACGTCGACAACCGGCCGCCCTGGTTCCAGCCGTGTCTGAGGACCAACTTGGGAATCGCCAAACTGTGCGTGAGCGGCGGCTACAGAGGACGAGTCAACCTCACCGAGAAGGAGGTCAGTGTGTTATCGCTCGCCTCACAGCAGCTGTCCACAGTCTGGAAGCTGAGTTACTTTTTAATCGTGTTATCATCAGTTAACAAAGCTCAGTCTCTCATTTATCTCGTTATCGTGAGGAAACAAACAGCTGATGTGTTGTGAGGAAGATTCAAACTGTGTGACCGACCACTGAACCAGTCAGCGTCCTCTGAGGAACTACGAGCAGCAAATCGTAAACTGTTTCTTTTTACTTTCAGTACGTACTGCAGAAAACTTCGTCATGACAGTCAGCTTGAACTTTGACCCTCCTGCTCCTGCAGACGATCTGATCTACTGATGCTTACATGTGCTGTCATCTGTCATGAGTGTCGTTCTGTCAGGTGTTTGCGATCTCTCAGCTTTATTCATGTGTGTGACGCTCTGAAGTATCTGATGTGTAATCCGCTGCAAAGGATTGTGGGTCCTCATAGCCAGAAAAGCACACTGGCTTTCATGCTGCAAAAAGATGTTGTGTGACATCTGATATTTTTGGGATACTGCATTTCAGACACTTTGCATTGAGACAGACTAAATCTCCTTCTGTCGTACTTATCAGTGTGGAATTCTGGGTAATGGAAGGCAGGGTCAGTATTTCACCTGGATGTTTGTTGTTTTGCAGCTTCAGTGAGCTCTACGTTCACGTTATTTCTTCAGTAATTTGTATATTTCACCTCTTCTTTGTGCACTGAAGGAGATATTCTGCCTTGTACGAACGTATTCTGCTGGAAAACCTTCATGACCTGTCGATCTGTCGGTGACACAGTATCAGTGTGACGAGTTAGCCGAGGGGAAAGTGTGTTTTCCTTCTACAACCAAAAGATCCACACGATGCTGAGACTCTACTGGATCATCCACCCGTCCCTCTTCATCCTCCTCCTCCTCAGTCAGGACATGCACCTCCTGCACAGCCACACTGGCATGATGTGCGGCAGGTCCCTGTGTGGTTGACCTACATAAAATTATAAACAAACAATGTGTAAATCTGGAGGGAACGCCCAACATCAGCTACTTGGACAATAAACCAATAAACACACGGCTCTTCAGCAGATAATCAAACTGAAATGTGCTCCTACACGCTGCAAGTTGAATGAAATGTCAGACTGAAGGTCTTCAGGTTTCAGGGGGTTCAAGAATAAACACAGTTTCCTCACTAGACTGACGTGGAGCAGCCAATAAAACACAACAGGGCCTGAACAGACCAGAGTTTCTGTCTTAGAAGGACTCGGTCTTTGTGGTCTGTGTGGTCTGTGAAGGCGAGTCCTTCAGAGACCTTGTTAACCTGGTCAGCCGGTGTTAAATGTGACAGTTTAGCCTTTGGAGCATTTCCTGGTTGCGTCACCAGATGTTTTACCCTTACGTCACGATTTCTGCTGCCCAGACCCGCGAAAGTGACGCAATGTCGCCATTTTCTCTTATTTGTTTGGGCGTGCAAAGAATCTTGGGATATGTGAGGCCACGAAGGATCGTAGTGGTTCAACCTCCAGAAACAGGGAGAAGAAGGAGCCTCTGGAGGAGCCTTCAGACTGGGACAGACTTCAGATGCTCCTCTGAAGGACGCAGACCTGAACTGAGACACAGCAACTGTCTGGCAGTCAGGGTCAGATTCAGAATGAGTGTCAGATCCACCTGAGTGTCTCTCCACCTCTTTTAATCCCTCTCAAAAAGGGGCGTCGTCACACCCTGATTGGCTGAGAGGGAAACGACTGCAGCTGCTTCAACTCTCCACCTGCACACAGGTGATCTGAATCACCTGCAGTCAGTCCAGAGAGGCTCTGAAAATCAGCCCAAAACAAAGACAGACAACAAGTTTCAATCAATGGGACTGTGAGAGTTTTAGTTTTGTTTCATGTCTTTTTTACAGTTCGACATATTTAAAAGAATATTTCCACTTCTGAGTCACAGTTTGTTTCACACAATAAAACTACTCTGTTGGCTTTTAGAAGCGATCGGATTAAATAAAGCGACTGGATTAAATAAACGACTCAGCGTTCAGTTTGGGTTTCACGTGGGACACGAGCAGCTGAATCAGCGCTGAAGATTACATCATCACAATCAATCAATCAATGGAGAAAATGATCAGATTTGTTTCAGTCCAGTTAGAATCCTGCATCAGTGAGTGATGAGTTATAATCATCTAATGGTATAATAGTCGCAGGGAACGTTTTACTGCTTTAAGTACATTTTCCTCATTTTAATTACATAATTAAGGTAATTAAGGTTACTGAAGTGAAGAGTATTTCCTCCTCCACTGATGATTTATACTCCACAGGAAGGTCCGCTGGTGCTGGAACCTGGTCCGGTGTTCGCCAAGGACGGAGACAAGAACCGGAGCGAGCTGATCAGCTACAGAATCCTGCGAGGTCTGAACAGAACCTGAACAGAACCTGAACCAGAGTACAAACAGAACCAGAGTATAAAAGCAGCAGTAATATTAAACAAACTAGACAAAGTTCCTTCAAACTTTTGAAATTCTGGAAATGTTTTGAACATTTTGAATCTTAGCGTCGCTCCGCCTGCTTGATGTGCTGATGATGGAGTTTTTCTTCCATCAGGAAACGAGGGAAACATTTTCCAGATCGACGAGGAAACAGGAAACATCACCATGACGAAGGCCGCTGACATCGTCGGCCCGATAACTCTCACAGTTCTGGTAAACGACCTCCTCTCCCTGGTTGTTCTGTCGGGGGTTTGGATGGGAATACGTTTGGTCTAACTCACTTCTCATCAGGCGTCACAGGTGACCAACAGGGATCAGTTCGCGGTGACTCAGGTGACCATCGAGGTGATGAAGAAGAGCAGGAACCCTCCTCGCTTTGAGAGGGAGCGATACGAAGGTTTCATCTACAGCAACTCGGTCCCAGAGAGCATGATCCTCCGGGACCGGAGCACCAACCGGCCCTTCAGAGTCCGAGCTCGAGACGAGGACTTCGCTGCTGTGAGTCTGTTGTTCCACATGTTAAAAGGACTAAAAATGTCTTTCACTGTGAGTTTAAGTTGCCATAAAAAAAACCTGATAATCTGACCGTAAATCAGGGAGAGAGCAGGACAGGTTCGTCTCTGTCTGCCCCCTAGTGGTTAAAAATCATTAAAAGCAGCTTTAAATACTGACTAAAACCCTTCAATCATCTTCTATTTGTGTGTGTGTGTGTGTGTGTGTCAGGGTGTGAATCCAGATGTGAAGTACGAGGTTCAGTACAGCAGCTACGTCAACGTGACCTCGGACGGCTTCGTGATCCTGAAGCGAGTCGTGAAGACGGAGTCCTTCGCGCTTCAGGTGACTTTTTATTAATCTAGCACATAAAAAAAAAAAGATTTCTTTGATTTACTGGAACAAAACTTGTTGGTTTGTGTTCTGAATGCAGCTCAGAGCAGTCGACGTCACGACGGGAGAGTTTGGAACAGCTGCCCTCTCTGTTCAGGTCATACCTGGTGAGACGATCTCAGTTATCACCTCGCTGTGTGCTGAGTGATGCTGTCCTGCAGGTGTAATCTTGTAATCTTCCACCTGCAGCCGTGGCGATCCCGTCTCCCTCCAACGTCGGGTACCGTCCGGGCGACATGGCGCTCCTGGGCCTGGTGATGGCGGCTCTGCTGGTCCTCTGCCTCATCGTGATCGGATTCCTGATTTCCCGCTTGTACAAGGGAAGCGGCAGCATGGACAAAATATGTGAGGTCGGTCTGAACGTTCATCTCTGAGCTGCTTTCAGATTAACTTCGTTTTCAGACGTTGTGATCATGTAAACACTTCCTGCAGAGAGTTGCATGAGAAGATCAATACGACTCTCACATGTGCAGGAAGTTTGGAGCTCGAGGTGGGAGGTGATTAGCGTAGCTTAGCATAAAGACTGGAAACAGGGAAACAGCCAGTCTGACTCTGTCTGAAGTGAAAACAATCAGTAATGAACATGTCGTATCTGATGTGTTTAATACACAGACTGTTTTGTTTCAGCGCTGTAACTTTTTATCCGTTCCCTCCTAAAACCACCCAGATGATTTATAATATTTCAATTTTAATGTAATAATAAATGTTCTGTTTTTGTTGTTGTACAGGTTGTTAAACAAATGAGATCCAACATGTTTTAAAGGTGTTTGTAGACATATTCTTAACAGACTGCAGCATCCAGTATTTATGCTAAGCTAAGCTAATAGCCTGCAGAGACGTGAGAGTGGTCTCCAAGAAAAAAATATTAAATCTACATGTCTGGAAGCTGATTGGACCTGCTGAGGATTTACTCTCACATCACATCACATCTTTCAGTCAGTCAGCCCAGTTTGTTGTTCATTTTTGGCGTCTTGCATGTGAAAAGTTTTTGAGGTTGGAAGTTTTCCAGTAGAAAATTCAAGCCTTGAAAACTGAAAGCAACAAAACAAAAAAGTCATTTTACTGACGCTGAAAGGAAACACTGACAGTCGCCTGTTAAACAAAGATAACACGCTCCGTCTGAGCTGTGATTCGTTCGCTCTCAGTGTGTCACCGTACAGTAACAGTTACATCACAGACAGACTCAGCTGTTTCAGGAGCTCCTCCTGTGCGGCGCTGATGAATATTTATCAGCTGAACCCACAGAGGGGCTCTGTGTTAGAACAGAACAAATGGACCTAGCTCACTGGCATCTGTAACCTTGAACAATGCCTTCATATCATCCATGCTTCATTAAGTGCTGTATTAATGAGGGGCCTCTCTCCTGCCGCAGTGCCTGGGCCCCTGCCTGAAGTCCGACCAGCCGCGCTCCGGCCACAGGGACTCGCTGCAGTACACCAACGACGGCTTCCAGAACGAGGGCGACCAGAGCCGCGGGGGCGCCAGGCGCTTGAACAACGTCGTCCCCAGACGGAGCACCTTCCCCCAGCCGCGAGGCCGGGTCATCCCCCTGGAGAGACGGAACCGCCACTGCTCCTCCTGTGGCGTCTACACCAACCACGTCCCCAAGGGGAGCCCCTCGGTGAGGCAGTCCAGGAGAGGCCGAGGAGACGGGGACGAATACAGCTCCAGATCCATCCTGACCCGGCAGAGGAGGAAGGAGGGCCAGAAGACGGTGTGGTTCAAGGAGAGCGAGGACTCCTCCGACATCGAGGTGGAGATTATCCCAGACACTGTAGGCCGGGTGGAGGAGGAGACTGAGGAGGAGCTGGAGGGAGAGGTGGAGATGGAGGGGGTCGTCAGAGACCCGGCAGCCCCGCTGAGAGAGTCTGACGGCGGGCAGGAGAACCAGAACACAGAGTCCGGTGAGGAGCAGGACGATGGAGGCAGCTCAGAACAAAAGAAGGGAAGCGAGGAGCAGGAGGGCTGACAGAGGTCAGAGGTCAAACTTGAGTCGGAGGAAACGTTCACCAAACTGAGCTGTTTGTTTTCATGTCACTTTTTGGAGTCGACGGCCCGAAGCAGAGGCGTCAGCAGCCCAACACCTCCAGGTACCTGCCACACCTCAAGAAAACCACCCATCCAAACAGTTTGTTCTCTACTGTGAGTATCTCAGAATGCAGAGTGATGAAACAAACTCTGCTCCACAAGTGTTGATCCATCTGGTGTTGACTTTGGTCTTATTCTGGTAGTTCTGGTTGTCATTTCTCTTGGTAATACGATGATTACCTCACAAACAGACGACCTGCTGTAGTGGAAACAACGCAGCACAGACTCAAGTCAAGAATTTACCACAAAAATATCCCAATTCCTTGTGTTCTGTGTCTGGTACCGGCCCACAGACCAGATGCTGGGAACCACAGAGTCACTGGACTGAAACTACTAAAATAAGATCCAAGTCATGATTCAGCATCTGGTGGGCGACAAACAAAGATTTCTTGATACCACTTTCTACAAAGGCATCATTTATAAACGGAGTCGATAAGTTTTAACGAGAGCTTTGACCAACGTTTCATTACGGATTCTTTTCAATCTGCAGATTAATTTCTCAGTTAATCCATTCATTGTTTTGCCTATAAAACACAAGAAAAAACAGGGGAAAAAAGCGCCCGTCACAATCTTCTGAAGCCAAATGTGACGTCTTCAAATGTCTCGCCAACAGTTCAGAACACAAAGAAATTACTTTTATTAAAACATCAAGTGAAGAAACACATTTGAGAAGCTGGAACCATGAAAAGTTTGTAGTTTTTGATAAATCTCTTGATTCTGTTAACTGTTTTTGAAGCTCTAGTTGCAGCTAACGGCCTGAACAGATTATCACCAGATGAAAACACCAGAAGCCCCGAAGATCCCAAACTGATTATTAACCTTTAATAAACCTGTTATAAAGGCTGCCTTGTAGAAAGTGGTAACAATGTTGATTTGTCAGATTCCCTTTATTTTATTCCATCAGTTTGTTCCCAAATAACTTCATCGAATTTCCTGAAAATGTACTTTAGTTTGCAGGATTTGTGTTTGATGATATAAAGGATTTTATTCCCTTCACCTCCGGTCGGGTCGGGAAGCCAAGCGGACCAGCACACGGGCCACAAACTGACGACAGATGTGTGTGTGTGTGTGTGTGTGTGTGTGCAGTGAAAGTGGTCACTGCAGTGCTGTGATTGTTTCACTCTCATCTCCACTCTGCACACTTTCTGTACGATGCTTTACTAAACTGAACCAGAAGTGTTCTGGATTTTATAGTGAAACATTATGTGAAGACAAACGTTATCTACTGAATACTAAACAGCTGAGAGGACGGTTTTATGTGGACTGTATTTTATTTTAAGTAAAATAACTACTTTTATGGATAAATATACTGTGGTTAATGTGAAGTTGACTTTTTGTACATTAAAGCGATCGAGGGAATAATAAAGTTTGAAGGGTTTGTTGAGTATTGGGATCGCCTCGCTGGTCAATCAAGGTTTTCCTCAACAAAGTCCCCGGAAAGATATTATGATATTTAAAATGAAACGGCTCTACCTTTATGGAAATATATTCACATGCTGTCGAGTTAGATGAGAATTATAATAATTACACTAAACAAGGCACATACTGCTGCATTTGATGGCCTCTAACAACTAGTTGATATCACGCAAAGTTGTGGGAAAAGCGCTACGTCGCTGTAGATTTGGGCAGGTAGAAAGACAAATGAACTTGAAGCAGCACGTCACCTGTGTCCCACCCAAAAAGCTGCACCTGAACGCACCGTAAAGATTACAGCTGATGGCCAGCTACAGGAAACACCTGTGGATATCACCAGGTCGTTGTTCATAGAGGGGAAACTGAAAGACTGGATAAAAGCAGATGAAGCTACAGCATGCAGCCAGTTAGCTTAGCTTAGCATCTAGACTGGAAACAGCTACAACAACTTCAGAAACTTCCTGGAGTCTTTGTGACGATTGTTCAATAAGCAATAGTTTCAGAATCGTCAGCCTCAGACAACCACAAGAGTTTTTGGATGTTTGTTTTTGACCAAATGTTTCACATCCTGATCATTTTACTTTCTATGCTAAGCTAAACAGGTGCTAGCAGATGTTTCAGTCGTTGGTTGGGTCCAATCTGAAAATGTTACAAATCTGCTGAGTTAGAAAGAAGTGAAAGTATCAGACCTGTCGCTGATCTCATCTCTGCAGCTACATCGCACACCTGTATCTCCAATGGGACCAGCTGCATTATGGGTAATGCATTAGCAAGATTTTCATGGGGAAGAAGATAGTTTGGATTATAAAAGATTATATTTTTGGTTCCGTTGCATTGTTTTTGATCCACTTAGTTTCAAAAAGTCCGACTGTTATTTTGTCCTCTGGGAAGTTTTTACCCCCCAAATTAAAACTAGACGACACAGATTTGTTTTAAAAACTGTTTATTCAGGCCAATCACATGAAGATACATCACAAAGTCAGTAGTAGAGGAACAACTTCCTCCTGAAACACAAATTAAAAGTGTTTTTGTTTAAAACGGCTCCCTGATTTAAAAAAAAAAAAAAAAGAAAAAAAGACACTTAGATGTTTTAAAAGAATCAGGACCAACACAATCAGCTGATCATGTTCACTCCTCACACATCCTATCAAACCTGTTTCACACCCGAAAAATCGTACAAGTAGTTCAGATCAGTGCATTCAGGCTCTACACAGAATCTATTGCTAAATACGGTTTGATTGCAAAGCAACAGAAAACATGTGCAGCACAAATTTACTTGGATTTTAAGCGTTGCACTTGGACGTGTTGCTCCATCGCAGGATGTGCTTATTTTGACTTGGCGAAGCCGACCCGGTTGTTGTCCCGATCGAACACGGTGTAGTACTGGCCGATGAATACGTCTCCCAGAATCCACAGGGGCCCGGCGGGGGCGGGGATGTCCAGACCCATGAAGCCGCTCAGACACATGGTCTTTCCAGCCTGACTCACCTGGACGACATGAAGGAGAACGACACAGTCAGAAAGAGAAACTAACTGCAGCAACACAAACAGCTGGATGGATCTGTGTGTGAAACGGCCTCCTGCCTCTGTCAGGCCACACAGAGCTGCACTTGTTCAGTTTGTTATGACGCAACACTGTTGACAGAGTTGTATTGTTGGTGCGGGAGCTGCCTCTCTGGCGCCGCCTGCTGGAGGATAAACAACATGTCCGGCGCTCAGTCTCACCTTGAGGATGTACTGCTCTCCGGTCAGAGAGTACGACTGTCCGCCAACTTTGAAGGTGATGACGGGCAGCGTCGGGACCTTGTCACAGCTCACCATGTACTGAAACACAACGCAACACAACTCTTAATACACACAGCTCACTGGTTTGATTGTTAATTTAACTACAAATCGACATGACAATAAAAACTTGATGTTTTATCTGATTCCACAGCAGCAGTGACAGTATCGTAGTTGTGTTCTGTGTCAGGTGAGTATCTCACCTCTCCCTGGATGAGTGGAGTGGCTCCGATGGCTTTCTGCAGGGACCGGACCTCCGCCGAGGGCCCGGTGATCAGAGACGTCCCGGTGTCCACGATGGCCTCACAGCCGCTCCCACACAGACTCAGCTGGGTTCCTACTGACATCCTGAAACACAGCCAAGCACATAATAAAGAAACTACAATTTATTTTTTAATTAACCAGTGATTTAAAAATGTCTGTCACAGTTCTCCAGAGCTCAAGATGATTTCTCCAGTTTACTTGTTTTGTCCCCCCAACAGCCCCAAATCACCACTTATTCCATCTGTGATTAAACAGTACAGAGTGTACTAATGCTCACCCGTCCATGTGGATCTGCCAGTAGGCCTGGCGGGTGATGTTGACGTAGTTGAAGTCTCCGCTGTAATATTTGGGGTCGGTTCCTCCGAGCAGCAGCTCACCGCCGGGCTCAGTGTCGGGGTTCCTGACATGATCAACACATTTCTGGAGTTAACGCACCACTGAAGCAGAGAACAGTTTCCTGTTTAAACATTAAGTAATATCATCATTTATCTGGAGTTGTGTTTCCACCTGTTTTAGCTCACCAGAGTCACTGCAACTGTCTGACTGCTTAAATGAGCTGCCGAGTTACGTAATATTTCTCTATCACTCAACAGTCTTTACTCACTGTTAGTATAAAAATAAATGAGTGCGGCTTTAAATCTAGTCAACTACATTTATGACGGTTCTCCAAATAAACAAAAGTGTTCAGTCAATAAATTATTAAATCAGAAACTCCCTAATACAGTAAAACAAGGTCATCAAACATAAACAAGAATATTCAAAACACAAAATTCAGACAGACTAGAAACGCTGTCATGAGTTCTCAGCCTGCAGCTGACCTGCAGAGACACTGTTGCTATGAACCACAGACACCTGCTGCTGTTCACAGGATGAAGGTTTTTCAACATGGTGGCCAACATGTACTGTGATCTGTTCGACCAGGCCTGTATTTAAGAGTGTTAAACAGATTTTAAACTGAATATTTTGTCTTTGCCTTTTCCACAACTCTTCAAAAACGCTCAGATAAATTATGGACACTGTCACAAGTGTTGCAACACATGACTGACAGTTCTCCAAAAACACCTATTTTGGAACGCTGCACAGGTGAACAGGTCCATTGGTAACAGAGGGACCTGAAACCAGCAAACACTACGAAAAACAAAAGGAAGGGAAGTTTATGGTGGCGGCTCGGTTCCCTTCACGCGTACCAAACAGACGCTGAGAACAACTGAATTGTAACATCAGTAAACTGAAAGGTCACAATTTTTGGTGTGGTGGAAAAAAGTAGAAAACAGCTGACAAAACTACACAAAGTTCAGTTTGAGTTAAGGGAAGTCCCAGACCACATCTTACCGAGTGATCCAATATAAAACTCACACATTTCTCTCCACAAGGTTTAGTCTTAATGATTAAACTGTGTTCAGTGTTCTCTTACTTTTAGACTTATCGAGTCGTCTTAGATTGAACGTCTGTTAAAATGTCAGATCTGTAAATTTATACATCCAGCAGACGTGAAGCATAATAACCGTTCATTGGGAGTTGTGTTTCTGTTCAGCTTCAGTCCAATATTGAATCCATCAACAAATACATCTGCTTCTTTAGCTGCTAGATGTTCTTCTTTCTTCACCAGCTAGTCTCTCTCACTCTGCCTGTCTGTGGTTTGGTGCTGACTCAGTAGTGTACAGTGGGTTTGTTAGTACTCCGTTGCCCCACCTGTTCAGGTAGAAGGAGAAGACGTTCTTCTCCACCTTCTTCTGGTTCATGATGTTGTCGAAGACTGGAGCCACACCGTCCACAGAGATGCGTGGGTAGGCCATGCCGAGGATGCCGTCAAACTTGGCAGCGATGAAGGTCACACCGGGCTGCTTGATGGCCTCTCCGAAAAGCTGTTTTTCCACTGCGATGTCTCCGATCTATGAGAGAAAGTTTCAAAAAACACCCATAAGCTACAGTTACTCTACTGAAACACAAACAGTTTATCGTGATGCCAACGTGTGAGATGATCTTACTGTGCATGTGTCCTGACTGAGGTAGCCCGACAGACTGCCAGATCCATACTGGATTGCAAAGGCGGTGCCGTTCTTCACGTACGTGCTGGACTTGGCAGAATTATATTTGTGGTGAAGCACTGACAAAAAGAAACACAAAGAAAGACAAAATGTTATATTGGAGGCTGGAGCAGAGATGTTATTCAACAGATAACTACAGTCAGACTCACAGCACGCGATGTCCAAGAGGGAGCAGTGAACGGAGGGCACCCACAGGTTGGAGGAGCCCGTATCAAACACCACAGTGAAGGGCTGAGCAGGGGTCCCCAGGCCAATCTCACCGTAATACTGGGCCTGGTCGACAAAGGAAGGAACATAATAATTATCAGTAAAAACAAACTGTCAGTGTCTTAAAAACTTGAGGAGATTTGCTGGTCGCTCCAGGAGTCTGATCTTTAAAAGCCCACCAGTAAATAATCCTGGAGCTGATCTCATGTTTTCAGGAGAAGAGATTACAATAATCCTTCAAGGTAGAGAAGCGGAGCCGGTCTAACGGTTAAAACAACAACATCAGCGTTCTGTTCTCAGCGCTGAGGAAGCCCTGCAGCTGTCTGTTATTAGGACACAGGTCAAATAGTTACTGAGTCACGTCAATAAATCACTTGTTAAAGTTTCAAAATGACAGCGTGACACAATAAATGATTTCTCCACAGAGGCCGGAGCTGAAGCAAACTTCTCCTCCGCGTGACTGAAAACCACTCGGGTGAAAACCTTCATGTCAGAGTTTTGTCAAGTCATCCAGACCTCAGAGTACTTCTCTTTTCTCAGCAAGATTAGAAAGCTGCTTTTCCTTTTTTTATTGACTCTGTGATGGGCTGTTGCTTTGAGTTGGTTTTGCACAAATTACAGAATCATCTGTTCAGATAGTTTTGGTTTTATTTGTGCAGAGTTTGAGGCTTCAGTCTGTAGGATTCCTGCAACATTTCTTGTTTCAGTGACTCCGATAACTTTATGTTTATCGAATACTTCAAAATATAAATTAAAAACACTGAAATCAGCAAAGCACAGATCCTACTGAACAGACTGTCATGCTGCAGTTATCACTCATATACATGATGAACAGGCAGCTGCAGACTCAAATGTCCCATGAAACTGCCTGTGATCTGCATGATGTGTGTCACCTGCATGTTTCTTTAGCTACAAGTTACATTTAAATCAATCAGTGCATTCTGTCATTAAAGCAAAAAGGGAATAAACTAAATACCAATGAAGCTTTTCTGACATTTAACTCAAACTGTTAAACTCATATTATCACTTGACATGAAAAAAGATTTGTTACAGTCAAAACCACTTGCAGTGTCCGTAATCTCTGATGGAGAAACGGTTTCTAATTAACATCGAACATCGTTGGCAGTTCCATCCTGCGGACTTGTTATTGGCCGACAGATGTTCTGATAGCGACATGTGATGAGCTGATAATTCTCTCTGCTTCTACTCACCAGGCTAGTTACTTTCCCTAATGTATTCATGTCAGAGCCTGAACCATTAAAATGTTTTGCACTCTCCGACTTCCTGAGAATCCAGAGAGGCTGACTGATGTCATCATCAAAGAAAAGGTGATTGGCTAAAATCGAGCGCAAACAAACAAACTCAGTCAGCTGACGAGGCTCAAGAGGCTTAAAGATCAGGTGCCGACAATGAGTCAGCAGTCATGTGGTGAATGTTCCTCTTCGGTAACTCTCACAGGTTATAGCTGATATTAGCCAACACCACAATGAATCAGTCAGCCTAAAAAAGATTTGCGAGGCCTGACAGGCAAGCCTGATTTTCCATTTAGCCTGGAGGATTTCCAGAGAAAGGCAGAGGCGGCCACAACACAACAGGACCTTTGTTGTGGCTCTGCCTGAGCTCAGCTTCTGCAGGGTGCATTAGAGAGAGTGAGGAGCCCACAGGTCAGAGGTTTGGAGAGGGATGCTTACGTCAAGGTAGTTCTTCAGGGTTTCTGGAGTGGGTGCATTACTGGAGGGGAAGCCAAAGTTGTACTTAGTGGAGTGTTTGCCGGCCAGGAGCTCCTCTGCGGTCCTCCCCGAGTCTGTCAGCTCACGTCTGATGGAGCGGAATTTCTTTAAGGGAATTCTGAAACGGGAAGAAGAGATTCAGGAACCTGGTTCCACCCACATCCAATTCCTCTTTTGAGAGACTGAATCAAATTATGAAGTACAAGTGCAGAAGTCTGAGGACTTCATTTGTAAAGCACAAACACAACTAGTGGCCTAGCAGATAAGATATGACCCACATATTTTATCTTCATCTGCACGGCGATATCCTTCAGAGTGTTGCAAAACACTGTTCTGCACGCCAGGCCTGAGACCAGAGCACAGCCAATTACACACGTTTTAAAAACAAACAGAACATTATAACCAACATAAAAGAAGGATTGATTACAGGTTGTTGTATTAGACGGCATTAGTTTTAGCCTGTTCTACCTGTTTTCTGTCAAACTTGCACAACTGTAAGACTTCACCTGTTTCCCTCTGAGGAAACACAACACGACACTTAGTCATACATTTATCATCAGTGCCTGCAAACGTTCACCGTCTGATCTCTGTAAAAGCCTTTTGGTGTCTATTCACACACATGAGACCGGCACGGCTCTCTAAATACTAGATGGCCCTCCTGCGATACCCAGCAGCTGATGTAGAAGATAGTCATGCGAGTTACAACTGACTCAGTGGAAGGTCTTTTTGTTAACACATGAAGAGTCACTGCAGTGTAGCGTGCTTCAGTGCTTCACAATAAAAGCATTTAGAGAACAAGGCAGGAAACTAGCAACAAAATGAGATGAGACCAGATATAAAGTGATTACAGAAAGGAAAAACATCAGTTAAGAAACATCCAAGAATGTATAAAGAGACTCTTCAAAATGTTGTTAAGTCAGTGACGGGCAACATCAGCACATTTAATGTCTGTCTTAAGAACAGCACTAACTGATTTCAACAGGTTTTCACAAATTTGCTTTGTCATACATCTTTCTTTCTAGTTGATGTGTTTGTTGTACATTTACCTGGGAAACCTGTCATAAATGCGGTCATGTTTTGGAACCAGTGCAGAACCATATCTCATTCATTCAGCCTCGCCGTGTCCCCTAGAGGGGGCCCATCCCCCACTTCAGGAACCACTAGAGGCATCTAGTCTGCGTGACTGATGTCAGGAGGCCGAGAACATTGTGTCTTCTGATCGACTGACGGAGCTACTGAGACATGTGCAACACAGTGTAATGCAGTATTGTAGTTTTCTGCAAGTGCAAAAACACAAAAGCTTTTCCTAAACCTTTCAAATGATACAGGAGTAGTTTCTCACTTGACATTTTACCAGGTAAAGAGTTTCAGTTGGGACATACTGTACCATGATTTTTTTCCTTTTCACTCCGTGTTCCCTCAACATAAAAACACATCAGTGTTTGGACTCAATAAACTAAAATATTTCATAATTTCACTCCACAAATATTGGAACTTTTACACCACTTCTTTTATTTGACAGATATTTACTTCTTACCTCTCAGATTGAGATTCTAAATTTAAAAACATGTGGATAAATTCATGATACAAGACTGTATGAAATTATCTTAAATTATCCTAAATAAATAGCTTACATTCACAATGATCAGGCAGGAGGCCATTCTACTGCCATGACTTGAATAAATCAATGAATACTTCCTCCAACCAGTTCTTGGATTAATCGTGTCATCTTCTCTTTTCCATCATGACTCAATTCTTCACTGTTCCAACCTGTTTTATGTATTTTCTTTTAAAATAAACCACCTTAGGTTGCACTTTGTAGTTTTGAAGAAAAGATTTTAATCAGAAGAGACAGATGTTCTATGACTGATTTTTTTCCCCCAGATCTACCACATCAGTAACTGTATTTTTTATTCTATTTGATCTATTATCTGACATGTCTGCAAAGTTTTTGCTGTTTTACTATAACTGAATTAATTACATTTTTATCAAATTATCCGACTTAAAACAAATTACTTAAAATATATTTACATCCTGTTTGTGTGACCACTTTGACATTGTCACTATTTCTCCTTGTTATTGTTTGTCACTGTAAGTAAGTGTCACCCATCAATGATCTCTTGAGTATCAATAGTTTAATTGATTGATTTATGAGGTGTTAGACAAGTTTACTTTTTATATTTTACTTGTAAATTGTAATGTATTCTAATAGTGTGGAATGTCTAGTTTGTCTTTTAATTCAAATTAAACCACCTCTTCAGGATGTGAACAGCTCTACAGTCAGTGTGGAAGTGTTGAGACCACAGTGGCCATGAATATAAATCATACTGAGGGTCACAAGATGAACTCCTCGCTGGAACAAACAGTGACAAAGAAGCAGAGCAGCTGTGGAGAGATAAACTAGCGAATGTTTGCTAACGTTAGCGTTAGCTCTGTGAGCATGTAGCCGTTAGCCGTTAGCTAACTGACAGCCGCCGCTTCAACACACAGCGGATATTTCAGCTTTTTAAATGTTCAGTCGGACGGTTTGTGTCGTAAAGCGTTGAGTAACCGGAGGAACATTGTGTAAGTCGCATGTTAAGCCCGCATTAGTTCACGTTTAGTCGCCTTCATGTCGGCTATAAACAACAAACTCCGGCCGGTTAACGTTCATTTCTTACCGAACCAGCGCGTCGTTGGCCAGAACCAGCGCGGCGAACACGAACAGGACCAGGCTCCTCATCGTAACAGTCCGAGAGTCACAGAATCACGGACACAAAGATGACTGAGCACTTCGACTTGTGGTCGTTAAATCGCCGACTTTTATCAGCTGACTGGAGGAGTGGACTCACCGTCACGTTGGTACTGACGTCACTTCCTGCGGCCCACAGCCGCAGGTGCACTCGTCGGCCACCGTACTGATCCCTGTATTCAAAAACCCCCAGTCATCCTGCAGGAAAACGTCCCCTGTGATTGATTATGTATTAATATTAAAGACAAGGCAAGTTTATTTATATTGCACAGTTCAGACACAAGTCAAAGTGCTTCACAGGGGCATTAAATTACATTAAAAAAACTATAAAAATTGCATTTAAAATACACTAAAAACAAGTAGAGAGACATCAAGAAACAAAACATTAAAACAAGTTAAGAAATAGGAAAAAAGAAGCAACAATAGAATATATTTAAAAGAGACAAGACATGATGCAAAGCCTTAAAAATGCTTCAATGAAACAGCAAATCCTCACATGCTGGAAAAATTAAATGTTTTTATATATTATCTGACTTTTACCCAATTGCATTTTATTCATTTTTTATTCATTTATTTCTGCCCAGCACATCACCAGGTGAAATATTCACTTGAGACATTAATTATTTAAAGGCTGCTGGCGTGTTGGTGGGCACGTTGTCGTGTCTCCAGTAAATAAACTCCACACTGGTGTTTTTGCTGTAATGACGAGGACTGAACAGCGAGTGGCTGCCTCATCCCACAAATCAGAGGCCGACGTCAGGAGTCTCCCCAGTGTTCAGCCAAACCTTTCACTCTCAGAAATCTCATGGGGAAACTCTGAGCTATTAAAAGATAATTACAGAAAGGCTCCTTCTTCATTTCCGACACATTTACATACTGACAGGAAGCGAAACAGATAATTGGATATTTAACAACATATTTAAAGTCAGAGAGCACGACTGATTGAAGAAATAACACAATAAAGTCCAAATACGATAAGAATTGACAATTATCTTTCAGTAAAATGTGTCATTTGCATAATAAACTGACTTGCGTCATTAAATCTGTATTAAGAATAATCACACGGGAGCAGCTGCAGCACGACTGAACTGACGGCTGTGAAATCTGTTAACATGCTGCTTCACACACAGTTATAATCTGTGTTTTGTCGTTAGCAGGTACAAATAACAGCAAATCCTCCTTTGTGCTTCTAAATAATAATCATAATAATAAGTCAAGGGAGCTTTACATTAATGAGGGCACAGAAAAGGACACAAACACAAATATTAGTCAGGAAGCAGTCACACAGAAGTGCATTCCTGCTGTTAATGTCCTCCAGGTTACGTCACATTCAGAACTGGTCACTTCTCCACTGGCAGGACGGCGGCGAGTGGAACAAGCTGCTGCTAACATGAGTTGTTCAAAAACTTTCTTTTTAGTAACTCTGTGTACACAAACAATGTTGTCAGTGCTGGTGTTCATGTGTAGAGACCCTGGTGATGCTACCAGCAAAGTTTCATGTTGTGTCGAGACTTCTTAATGTTTTAAACATAGAGATTTTGATGCTGTTGTAAAAGTGCCCGTAGCACTCCCATTGAAAATGAGTTTGACTGAAAAATGAAAATCTTAAAAGTGCCTCTTTCATCGTAATTATGCTTTTACACAAAGTTTTGACTCGAGCCCAGGTTGCTTTTTGACGAGGCTACTTTCACTACACAGTATGAGTGTCACTGATGACTCTGCCAGGATTTGCAGTACGTGTCATGTGGTGGTTCTGATTTCGTGACAGCGGCGCCACATGTTTCAGTCGCCTGCTGTTGCGAAAATGAACGCGTGGCTCAGAAATAGCTGAGTCACGTTCAGGAGCACGAGATGAATCTGTGGTGCACTGTGGCTCAATCTGCTCAAATAATGGCTGCAAAATGACTTCAGACAGAATCCAGTAACGCTTTTTACAGTTGAGCTGCATCAGTCAGAGATAATAAGAGACGTTTTAGAGGGTCGATAACAGCTGTGAATGTAAAAATGAATATTTATTGTTCTCTGGTGTTTAATTTCCAGTCATGCTGGTGGTCGATCTGAAATATCTGATGGATCGTCATGACGTTCATGTTCCCCAGAGGATGAAGTCATTATATTCTCTTAACTTTATGGGAGAGACAGAAAAATCTAGAATAAGAGTCCAAAATTAAATTAAAGTTGGTTCAAAGAGGCCGACAAAGTCATAAAGACACAAAGAGGAAGGACGAAATGAACCTAATCATCATTACAATGCTGTTAAAAAAGCTGTGTCATACATTTTAAGGCTGACCGGCGTTTGTCAGCAACAAAACAGTTTGATCAGCATTTTGATGTGAATCTTTAACGCAGCATGAGACAAAAAAACTACTAATCACGTGCCCAAAACTGCAGAGCGCTTCATGAGCTGATGGGAAAGTTCTTTAAAACCACAACCACCACCAACATTTTTCAAACAAAGACAAACTGCAACACCAAAGAGGAACAAAGGTCACAAGCTGAAGTCACCAACAGAGAAGTGACTCAAATATACAGAGAAAAGAAGGTGAACACATTCATCTGAACTCATGATCGTATCTCCTGATCTGATACCACAAGTAGGACAACTTCCATGAGACAGAGTGAGTTTATTGCTTCATTTAGTCTGTGATGGAGACGTGACGGCAGACCGACTGTATCACAGGTCAGCCTTCATTTTCCTGCCCGGCGTAGAGAAAGAGAAACAATCTAAATGCTGATGGTGTCATTATTCTGTCGCCATCACATCGTGCAAACAACATTTACTTTATTGATGATACACCAAAGCAAAAAAACACGTCTATTTCCAGTTTGAGTAACAAAACGTTCACCTCATAGTTTGATCGAGTGTTTGAGTTTTGTAGCTCTTGACACTGAAGCAGACAGTGGAAGATAACATATATAATTATGATGAATTATTGTATCTTATCACTTGTCACCTTCGGTCTGGGATTGATTTTTGAGGTCTTGATCCTACAGAATATATGTATGTTTAAGGCAGCGGTGTACTTCCAGCTGTGAGACGGCCGACTGTGTTTGTCTCTCTCCTGTTTCAACATGACAGAAACAACTCGTTCATCCCCAGGTTGTCAGAAACACATTCCTTAGTTCAGACTGCAGAAAAATCAGATTTGACAGACTGTCGGCTATGATTTGGGTTTTTGTGTCCAGATATCAGCCTTTCCGGAAACAATCTGCTTATGCCAACAACAACCTGATTTGAGGCGGCAGTCTGAACAGGACGGGACAGACGCAGGAGGTGGGTCTTTATTATCTGAGGGACCCGCTCGGTCAGAAAGCCTTCTGCCAGAGAGACCGCCCAAAACCTGGTTAACGGGAGTGCTACGGGCACTATTACGATAGCATCAAAATCAGCAAGAAGTCTCGACACAACATGAAACTTTGCTGGTGGTATCACCAGGGTCTCTACACATGAACACCACACAGGCCACCTTGTACCTGGAGAAGGAAATACTTCTAGACAATCTCTCTTTAAAAGGCATTCATGGTGTTACAGTCGCTCGTGCACACAGTCATGTGAGCTGTGGTGTGTAGAATAAAACCTTCAGACCTTGAGAGAGAATTTCAAATCCTGTTGACAGTGCAGCAGATCAGGGATCAAGACAACCGTGAAAACCAGAACACCTCCGCTCTGGCATCTCCTGTCACCTCTCTGCTGTCGGCTCAGTCGCCAGAATAAAATACCGGCGGTTTGTACCTGTCGAACATGTGTGAGCTGACTGTCACCTCCTGAAGTGGGCGAGGAGGCTGCCAAGCAAGTGACCGCAGTTCAGGTCAGTGTTTCAATATTTGTAAGCATGACGTCACTTCGTATTTACAGCAAGACATCGGGACATCTTCCAGCCATTTTTGAGGTGACAAATCCACGACTTTTAAGCGAAAACATGTTAATTTTCTCACCCTAACAAGTGGATTTTGTGTCTAAACTTAACCAGCTAATCTGATCAACGTCTGTGGTTTTGCAGAAACATTCACTGCCAACATTCAGTCAGGTGATTGGGGAACAACTAAAGGTAAAAACAAAATTACAAATAATGTAGAGCTTTTTCTCTCGTTACATCACTGTGCGTATGCTCTGCTCAGGTTTAGGCACACAAACCTTTTGGTTAAGGTTTGGAAAACATCATGTTTTGGCTAAATTCTATAAACTGGAAATTGTCCTGATGTCTCCATTAAAACATTTCAGTCTCGCAAATGCCGACTCGAGCTCGGCTTCACCTCCCTCTCTGGATACTAACGTCAGGTAATTAACATGAGCTGTAAATGTGGTATGAACCATTTGGACTTACATGTGGTTTTGCCGACACTAACTGCCAACATTTTATAGTAGCCGTTTTTGCTGATCTGTAATAAAGTCACACAAATGCCTCCAAAAAAGTACTTAGTCACCATTGCACACCCTGTCAGTCGCTGTGAGGAACTGAGCCGTGAATATCAAACTGTCAGTTACAGAAACTGTTGGACACAGACGACTAATTCTGTCATTGGAAAGAGGCGGAGGGAGGCGATTCAGACGCTGGTCGATGGTCCAGCAGGCACTTTGTTTGAAGCGTTGGTTCATTAATGGGACAAAAAAAATTCCTGCAGCCAGTTTCCAAAACATGTTGGAGAGCCTGAAGAGTGGAGGCTGTGACAGCAGCAGGTCAACACACCGTTTGAACTGTAACAGATGGGATCTTTGTAAAATGCCAAACATGTTGCACCGTCCGCTTCAGTAATGGTCTTTTCTCTGTTCTCTCCTTTAACAAAGCCCGGTGCAATAATTGCATCAATCTGTGTGCGTGCTGTGAAACCTCCTCTTTAGATAAATGATGCAGGATGAGCAGCAGCACTAAAACACTTCTTTCAAGCTCGACTGTTGGATGCACACACGGCCGGTCGGCTGTCCTGCCGCCCCTCCTGGTGATCCGGCCGGCAGCAGGTGCTGAAGCATCTCATGTGAAATGATCTGAAACGATAACAGATGATCCGACGTGTGTGGAGCCACTTCATGCACAAACATGAGAGCAAAAAGATCACTGGTGTCCTGAAATTGGATGGTAGCTTCTCCTCGTATTGATCTTTTTACAGAGAACACAACAAAGCGCAGACTTTGTGTGACTTCGGCCTGTTTAGACGGCTATAAAAAGACCACCTGCACCAGATTTAGTTCAGAGAAGGATGCTGTCACTCGAGCACTCGGGCTTAAAATTGCCAAAAGCTTTGAAGTTTAATTCTGTTAACTTGTCAGATTTGATGAGTCATTAATGGAGCGTTCACAACTTCCTCCTGAATCTCAGCACAACAACATGACGGACACTCTGCTTTGTTTCACATAGTTCCTATTTTAAGAAGTTCTCTTTAGGCTGTCCAACACTTCATCAATCAATCAATCAATTCAACTTTATTAATACATAAGAGATAATTGAGGGGCGACCCTTACTTACAATGACAAACAACAACAATGCTGTAAAAAGCTGTAATGACTGTTTAATGTTGGATAATTTGATATAATGTAATATAACATTCAGTTACATAAAAATGTCTGAAAATCTAATAGATGAAATAAAATAAGTTGCAAAAAATTCAGTTATTGATGTGGAACATCTGTGTTTCGTGTCACGCTTCACTTTGACGAACGGAAGAATCAAACTTACAGGAGTTTTGTGTCGTTTGGAAAAAAAACCCCTCAGGAATATGTATTTTTTCCATGTCTAAATAATCACGCTGTCCTCAGAGGAAAATAAGGTCCCAGAAGATTATTTGAAGCTAGAAAGGTGGCAGGGTCCGCCACATATAAACAAAGTGAAATACCATAAATCGTGTTGCTCTTTATGGTTCATTCTGTTTATTCAGGCGTGACAACAAAGAGAGTTTGTTTCGCTGCTGTCATGGCTGATGATAGAATAACTAAACCGGCTGCTTCCTGCTGTTTTCAGGATATAATACAACTCCTGTGACACTTTCAGAAGCCCCTTTAAGACAGAAAACGCACCAGGTAAAGGCTGCAATCTGCCATCTTGTTTGTCTGAAAGGGAGATGTAATATTCCTCCTTTTCCAAAAAAGTCGGCACTGGGGTAGATGTAAACATGTGACGTACAACATCTGTGTCAGAAGAATATTTACCCTGTGGTACCAGAGTCAGTCAGCTGCTCGCCTGAGGCCGGCAGGATGCAGCATAATCATGAATGACCACTGCGTCATCATGGGTGCTTCCCCACGCTGTGGCATTTAATGTGGCGACACTTGATAGATTTACTTAATTACAGACCCGTGGCCCATATTCTCACCTCCTCGGTCAAACACATGCCTATGTTAAACCCTCGCTATTAAAGGAGGCGTGCACTTCCTCCGTTAGCTGCCTCAGGCACCAGACAGCTAACAGGAAGCAGGTCGAATTTGTCTTCAAAATAAGAGCTTTAGATTGCACCCCATTGGAGTTTAGAACTGGGTTCTTAGCGGGGGGCTTTTAATTTGAAAGTAGCGACTGTTAGTAGCTTCCTGCTACAACAACAAGCAGACAGTGAAGACAGCTACAGAGACGAGGAGACGCTGCATCTCCTGGATCTCCAGCTGCTCATCTTGACGTCTGTGGATGAAGTGATGGACTGACTGCTGTGATTAGCTGTTTCCTGGTTTTAAAACTCCCCGGCTGTCTGTCACACAGCAATGCAGGTCATCGACACCTCCGCCCATCTCACGCAACTGC